>NW_007246091.1:0-11002 GCF_000164805.1 Carlito syrichta | reverse complement strand
CACTCCATTCATTCCATTCGATTACATTCTATTCCATTCCTCTGAATTCCATTATATTCCTCCCATACTTCTCCATTGCATTTCATTCCTCACAATCCACACCATTCTATTCCAATTCGTCCCATTCCATTCCTTTTCTTTCAAATCCTCTCCATTACATTCCATGCCTCTCCATTCCATTCCTTTCCTTTCCATTCCTTTTGGTCCACTCCATCCATTCAATTCTATTCCATTTTTCTCCACTCCATTCTTCTCCATTCCATTCCATTCTTCTCCATTTTATTCCTTTACATTCAATTCCATTCCATTCCTTTTGATTCCTTACCATTCCATTCCATTCCTTTCCAATGCACTCCATTCCATTCAACTCCTTCCCATTCCATTCAATTACATTACTCTCCTTTCCATTCCATTCAATTCTCTCCATTCCTTCCCATTCCATTCCAGTCCATTCCTGTCCATTTATTCCATCCCATTCTTCTCCATTCCATTCCATTCCTCTCCTTTCCATTCCATTCCTTTCCATTCCACTCCATTCCATTCAACTCCTTCCCATTCCATTCAATTACATTACTCTCCGTTCCATTCCATTCAATTCTCTTCCATTCCTTCCCATTCCATTCCAGTCCATTCCTGTCCATTTCATTCCATCCCATTCCTCTCCATTCCATTCCATTCCTCTCCTTTCCATTCCATTCCTTTCCATTCCACTCCATTCCATTCCGTTCATTCCATTCCATTGCATTCCTCTTCTTTCCATTCAATTCCATTCTATTCCATTCCAATCCTTTCCATTCCATTCCAATCCATTCCATTCCATTCCATTCCATTCCACTCAACTCCATTCCATTCCACTTCATTCCATCCCATTCTATGCCCTTCTTCTCCATTCCATTCCATTCTAATCCGTTCCTCTGCATTCTACTCCTTTCCATTGCAATCTATTCCATTCCATTACTTTCAATACGTCTGCATTCCTTTCCTCTCCTTTCCTCTCCAATCCATTCCTTTCCATTACATTGCATTCCTCTCCATTTTCTTTCAGCTACATTCCATTCCTTTCCTTTCCTCTGTATTCAGTTCCCTTCCTCTCCATTCCATTCCATTCCATTCCTTTCCAATCGTTTAATGTCCATTCCTTTCCATTCCATTCAATGGCACTCGATTCCTTTCAATATCTTTCAATTCCTTTCCAATCCTTTCCATTCCAATTAATTCCATTCCACTGCACACAATTCCATTCCACATCATTCCTTGCAATTCTATGCAATTCCTCTCAGTTCCATTCCATTCCATTCTCCCCATTCCATTCTATCCCATTCATCTCCATTCCTTTCCATTCCACTCCATTCCATTGCATTCCTCTGCATACCCCTCCATTCCATTCCAATTCATTCTATTCCATCCCATTCCTCTCCATTCCATTCCATTTCATCCCATTCCTCTCCATTCCATTCCATTCCTTTGCGTTCCTTTCCATTCCTTTGCATTCCACAGCATTCCACTGGAATGCATTCCATTCCAATTCTATTCCTCTCCATTCCATTCCATTCCTCTCCATTCCATTCCATTCCTTTCCTTTCCTCTCCATTCCATTTCTCACAATTTCTCTCCATTCCATTCCATTCCACTCCATTCTATTCCTTTCCATTCCTTTCCTCTCTATTATATTCCATTCCATTCCATTCAATTTCATTCCATACCTCTGTTTTCCTATCCTTTCCATTTCATTCCATTCCATTCTATTCCAATCCATTCCATTCCCTTCCATTTTGTTCCATTCCATTCCTCTCCACTCTATTCATTCCATTCCATTCCATTCCATTCTATTCCATTTCATTCAATGACCCTCCATTCCATTCCATTCCAATCCATTCCATGCAATTTCTTTCCTCTCCATTCTATTCCTTTCCATTCCACTCCATTCCATTCCATTACCTTCTTTTCCATTCTAATCCATTCCTCTCCATTGCTTTCCATTCCATCCCATACCTCTCCATTCTATTCCATTCCTATACAATCCACTCCATTCTATTCCAATTCATTCCATTCCATTCGATTTCTTTCAATTCCTCTCCATTCCATTCCATGTCTCTACATTTCATTCCATTCCTTTCTATTCCTATTGAGTCCACTCCATTCCATTCAATTCCATTACATTCCATTGCACACCATTTTATTCCAATTCATACCATTCCATTCATTTTCTTTCAATTCCTCTCCATTCAATTCCATGTCTCTCCATTCCATTCCATTCCTTTCTATTCCTTTCGTGTCCACTCCATCCATTCCATTCCATTTCATTCTTCTCCACTCCATTCCTTCCCATTCCATTCCTCTCCATTCCATTTCATCTCATTCCTCTCTAATCCGTTCCATTCCTCTCCATTCCATTCCTTTCCATTCCACTCCAATCCATTCCGTTCCATTCAATTCTACTGTATTCCTCTCCATTCCATTCAATTCCATTCTATTCCATTCCAATCCTTTCCATTGCATTCCATTCCATTCATTTCCATTCCATTCCATTCCTTTCCATTCCAGTCCACTCCATTCCATTCCACTTCATTCCATCCCATTCTATGCCTTTCCTATCCATTCCATTCCATTCCATTCCGTTCCTCTGCATTTCACACCTTTCCATTGCAATCCATTCCATTCCATTCCATTTCTCTGAATTCGTCTGCATTCCTTTCCTCTCCTTTCCTCTCCAATCCATTCCTTTCCATTCCATTGCATTCCTCTCCATTTTCTTTCAAGTACATTCCATTCAATTCCATTCCTTTCTATTCAATTCCCTTCCTCTCCATTCCATTCCATTCCATTCCAATCGTTTCATGTCATTCCATTCCATTCCATCCCATGGCACACCATTCCAGTTAATTTCTTTCCATTCCTTTTCAGTCCTTTCCATTCCATTTCATGCCATTCCTCTCCACTCCACACTATTTCATTCCACTTCATTCCTTCCCAATCTGTGCAATTCCTCTCAATTCCATTTCGTTGCATTCCTCCCCATTGCATTCTATCCCATTCGTCTCCATTCCTTTCCATTCCACTCCATTCCATTGCATTCCTATGCATGAAAACACCATTCCATTCCAATACTTTCCATTCTATTCCAATCAATTCCAGTCCATCCTATTCCTCTCAATTCCATTCCATTTCATCCCATTCCTCTCCATTCCATTCCATTCCATTCATTTCCCTACTTCTTCATTCCATTCCATTCCTTTGCAACCCATACCATTCTGTTCCATTCCATTCCATTCCACTCCACTTCATTCCATTCCATTCCATTCTATTCCGTTCAATTCCATTTCTTTTCATTCCATTCCATTCCATATCATTCCTCTCCATTCCATTCCATCCCATACGTCTCCATTTCATTCCAATCTTCTCCTTTCCATTCCCTTACCTTCCATTCCATTCCTCGCCATTCCATTCCTTTCCATTCCTTTCCATTCCATATATCTCCATTCCATCCCATTCCATTGCATTCCCTTCGTCTCCATCCCATTCCATTCCTCTCCATTCTTCACCATTACGTTACACTCAATTCCTCTCCATTCCATTCCTTTCAATTCCTTTCCATTAATTTCCTCTCTATCCCATTCCTCTCTATGCCATTCCATTCAATTCCTCTCGATTCCTTTCCTCTCCATTCTATCCCATTACATTCTCTTCCTGTCCATTCCATTCCAATCCTCTCCATTCCTATTCATTCCATTCCTCTTCAATCCTCTCCATTACAATCCATTCCATTCCATTCTATTCCATTCCATTGCATTCCAGTCCATTCCAGTCCATTCCTCTCCATTCCATTCCATTCCTCTCCTTTCCTCTCCATTCCATTACCCTCATTTCCTCTCCATTCTATTCCATTCCAATCCATTCTATTCCTTTCCTTTCCAAACCTCTCTATTATATTTAATTCCATTCCATTCCATACCTCTTCTTTCCTATCCTCTCCATTTCATTGAATTGCATAGCTGTCCTTTCCATTCTATTCCATTCCATTCCATTCTATTCCTTTTAGTTCCATTCCATTACTCTAAACTCCATATTCATTCCATTCCATCCTCGCCATTCTGATTCATTCCATTCCATTCCATTCCTCTATATTCGACTCCCCTCCATTCCATTACATTTCATTCCATTCCTTTCCTTTCTTCTCAATTCTATTTGATTCCATTCCTCTCCTTTCCATTCCATTACTCTCCGTCCCATTCCATTTCTCTCCATTCCACTCAATTCCATTCCATTCCATTCCATTCTTCTCCTTTCCATTGATTTCTATTCCAATCCTTTCCCCTCCATTCCACTACTCTCCATTCCATTCCATTCTATTCCTCAAAATTCCCTTCCTTTCCATTCCATTTCATCACATTCCTCTCCATTTCTTTCCTCTCCATTCAATTCTTTTACTCTCAATTACATTCCATTCTACTCCATTCCATACTATTCTATTCCTCTCCATTCACTTGCATTCCATTCCATTCCGCTCCATTCCACACCACTATATTCCATTCCTTTCCTCTTCATTCCATTCCATTCTATTCCTCTATTTTCCATCCCTCTCCATTCCATTCCATTGCATTCTATTCCATTCCATTTCTTTCCATTCATCTATATTCGATTCCATTCCACTACATTCCATTCCATTCAAATCCACTATATTCCAATCCTCCTTAATCCATTTCACTGCATTCAATTCCATTCCATTCGCCTGCATTCAATTCATCTTGATTCCACTCCATTCCTTTCCATTCCTCTCCATAAATATCCATTACATGCCATTTCACTCTTCTCCATTCCATTCCTCTCCATTCAACTCCATTTCATTCCTTTCCTCTACCTCCCATTCCATTTTTGTCCTTTCCATTCCATTCCAATTCTCTTCATTCCATTCCATGCCACTCCTCTCCATTCCATTGCATTCCATTCAATTCCATTCCTCTCTACTCCACCACATTCCATCCCATTCCATTCTTCCTTGTTCCATTACATTTCATTCAATTACATTTCAGTCCATTCGACTCCTCTCCATTCAATACCATTCCATTGTATTCCATTCTTTTGCATTCCTCTCCATGCCATTTCATTCCTCTCCCTTCTATTCCATGCTTCTCCATTCCATTCCTTTCCATTCCATTCTAATTCATTCCTCTCCATTCAATTGCATTACATTCCATTCGTTTTCATTCCATTCGAACCCTCTCAATTCTATTGAATTTCGTTCAATTCCATTACATTCCTCTCCATTCCATTCCATTCTTACCAACTCCATTCCTTTCCATTCCTCTCGATTCCATTGCAATCCATTCCATTGTTCTCTCTTCCTTTCCATTAAGTTCCATTACACTCCATTCCATTCCATACCATTGCATAACCCTCCACTCCATTCCACTCCCCTCCATTTTATTCCATTCCATTCCATATAATTCGATTTTTCTCCATTGCATTCCACTCCACTCCATTCCATTCCATTCCATTCCTTTCCATTTTATTCCATTCCATTTTCTTCACTTCCACTCCACTCCACCTAATTCCATTCCACTCCATTCATTCCATTCCACACCATTATATTCCCTTCCTCTTTATTCCATTCCTTTCCTCTCCATTCCAATCCATTCCATACCATTCCTTCCATTCCTCTCCATTACATTCCTCTCCATTCCATTCGATTCCATTCCCTTCCATTCCATTCCTTTCCAATTCGTTCCATTCCATTAGTCTCCATTCTATTTAAAACCATTCCACTTCATTTCATTCCACTCCATTCCAATCCATTCCATTCCTTTCCTTTCCATTCCTGTCCATTCTATTCCATTCCATTTCTCTCTATTCCTCTCCATTCCATTGACTTCCATTCCATTCCATTCCGCTGCATTCCATTCCATTCCATTAAACTCCATTGCATTCAATTCCATGCCATTTCATTCCACTCTACTCCATTTGAATACTCTCTATATTATTCCATTCCAATCCATTCCATTCCATTCCACTCCATTCCGGTCCACTCCCATCTATTCCACTCCATTCCTCTGAATTCCATTTCTCTCCATTCCATTCAGTTTCTCTGCATTCCATTCTTCTCCATTCCTTTACACTTCATTCCCTTCCATTCCATTCCTTTGCATTGCATTCCATTCCATTCCTCTCCATTCCATTCCTCTTTATTCCTTTCCATTCCATTCCTCTCTATTTCATTCCATGTCATTCCATTCAGCTTCATTCCATACCATTTTATTCTTCTCCAATCCTTTCCTCTCCATTCCATTACTCTCCATTCCCTTCCATTCCATTCAATTCCATTCCATTCTATTCTTCTCCATTCCATTCCTCTTCATTCCATCCATTCCATCTCATTCCTCTCCATTCCGTTTCATTCCTCTCCATTCCGTTTCATTCAATTCCATTCCACTCCATTCCATTCCATTCCAATCCACTCCACTCCATTCTAATCCATTTCGTTCCATTCCTCTCCATTGCATTCCATTCTATTTCATTCCATTATGTTCCATTCCATTCTTCTCCATTCGACCCCATTCCATTCCTTTCGTTTTTATTCCATTACATTTCTCTCCATTCCATTCCACTGAATTCCATTCCATTCCACTCAATTCCAATATATTGCATTGCATTCCATTCCATTCCAATGAACTCTATTCCAATACATTCCATTCCTCTCCATTCCTCTATATTCTATTTCTTTCCGTTTTATTCCTTTTCTCTCCATTCCTCTCCATTTTATTCCTATCAATGCCATTACTCTCCATTCCATTTAATTCTATTTTACTCCTTTTCTCTCCATTCCAGTAAAATTCATTTGATTTCATTCCATTCCGTTCTTCTCCATCCATTCCCATCCATTCCATTCCATTCCATTGATTCCCCTCCATTCCATTCCATTTCTATCAATTCCATTGCATTCCTAGCCATTCCATTCCGTTTCTATCAATTCCATTGCATTCCTCTCCATTCCATTCCTCTCTATTCCATTCAATTCCATTCCTCTCCATTCAATTCCATTCCATTCAATTCCATTTGATTCCTACTGTATTCTGTCCCTTTCCTTTACATTCCTCTATATTACATTCAATTCCTTTTCATTCCATTCCATAAAAGGCCATTCCGTTCCACTCCTCTCCATTCCATTCCATTACTTTCCATGCCTCTCCATTCCATAACATTCCATTCCTCTCTATTCCATTTCTCTCCATTCCATTACATTCCATTTATCTCCATTCCATTTCATTCCATTCCATTCTATTCCATTCCATTCCATTTCATTCCATTCCACTCCACTCCATTCCATTCCACTCCATTCCATTCCATTCCATTCTATTCCTCTGCATTCCATCCCCTTCCCTTCCATTGCATTCCCCTTCATTCCATGCCTCTGCTTTACTTTCCATTCCATTCCATTCCCCTCCATTCCATTTTGCCCCATTCCATGCCGTTCCTCTCAATTCCTCTCCATTCCATTCCATTCCTCTAAATACCTTTCCTTTCCATTTCATTTCATTACATTCCTCTCTATTCCATTTGATTTCTCTCTATTCCATTTCATTTCATTCCATTCCACTCTATTCCATACCATTCCTTTCCTCTCCATTCCATTTCACTGCAGTCCATTCCATTTCACTCCATTGAATTCCTCTCCATTACTTTTCATTGCATTCAATTCCATTCCATTCATCTCCATTTAATTCCTTCTGATTCTACTCCATTCCATTCCATTCCTCTCCATTCCATTCCATTCCATTCCTTTCCATTCTATCGCATTGCATTCCATTACAATCCTGTCATTAAATTTCAGTACATTCCATTCCATTCCATTCCATTGCACTCCTCTACATTTCATTACGTGCCATCTCATTCCATTTCTTTCCATTCCATTCCATTCTACATTATTCCATTCCTCTCCTTTCCATTCCTTTCCATTCTTCTCCATTTCATTCCTTTTGATTCCTTTCCACTCCACTCCATTCCATTCCACTATATTCCATTACAGTCCATTGCATTCCTCTCTATTCCATTCCTGTCTGTTTCATTACATGTTATTCTATTCAACTTAATTCCATTCCTCTCCATTCCTTGCCATTCCACTCCATTCCATTTCGTTACTCTCCACTCCCTTCCATTCCATTCCATTCCATTCCATTCCATTCTTCTCCATTCCATTCCTCTTCATTCCATTCATTCCATTTCATTCCTCTGCCTTCCGTTCCATTCCTCTCCATTCTGTGTTATACAAATCCATTCCACTCCATTCCAACCCATCCCACTCCACTACATTCAACTCCATTCCTCTCCATTGCATTCCATTCAATTCAATTCCATTCATCTTCATTAGATTTCATTCCTTTCCATTCCATTCCATTCCACTCCACTCCTTTCCATTCCAACCACTCCTCTCCATTCTATTCTATTACATTCCATTCTTCTCCCTTCCATGCCTTTGCATTCCTTTCCATTCCATTCCATTGAATACCGTTTGATTCCATTCCTTTCCCCTCCATTCCACTCCTCTCCCTTCCATTACATTCTATTCCTCAAACTTCCCTTCCCCTCCATTCCATTTCATCACATTCCTCTCCATTTCATTCCTCCCATTCCATCCTTTCCTCTCTATTACATTCCATTCCACTCCATTTCTTACCATTCCATTCCTCTCCATTCCATTCCATTCTATTCCTCTATTTTCCATCCCTATCCATTCCATTCCATTGCATTCTATTCCATTCCGCTTCTTTCCATTCATTTCCATTCGATTCCATTCCACTCCATTCCATTCCATTCAAATCCACTCAATTCCAATCCTCCTTATTCCATTCCACTGCATTCAATTCCATTCCATTCGCTTCCATTCAATTCATCTTGATTCCACTCCATTCCTTTCCATTCCTCTCCATAAAATTCCATTCCATTCCTATCCATAAAAGTCCATTCCATGCCATTTCCCTCCTCTCCATTCCACTCCATTTCATTCCTTTCCTCTACCTCCCATTTCATTTTTGTCCTTTCCATTCCATTCCATGCCACTCCTCTCCATTCCATTGCATTCTATTCAATTCCATTCCTCTCTACTCCTCCACATTCCATCCCATTCCATTCTTCCTTGTTCCATTACATTTCATTCAGTTATATTTCAGTCCATTCGACTCCTCTCCATTCAATTCCATTCCATTGTATTCCATTCTTTTTCATTCCTCTCCATGCCATTCCATTCCTCTGCCTTCTATTCCATGCTTCTCCATTCCATTCGTCTCCATTTATTCAATTCCATTCCTCTCCTTTCCATTCCATTGTATTCCTTCCATTCCATTCCTCTCCTTTTCATTCCATTGCACTCCATTCTATTCTACTCCTTTCTATTCCATTCCATTCCTTTCCATTCCATTCCACTCCTCTCCATTCCACTCCATTTCATTCCATTTCACTCCTCTCCATTCCACTCTATTCCATTCCTCCATTCCTCTCCAATCTACTCCATTGCATTTTTCCCCATACTATTCCATTCCTCTCCATTCCTTTTGATTCTTCTCCATTCACTTCCATTCCTTTGATCTTCATTCCATTTAATTCAATTCCTTTCCTCTGCATTCCGTTCCATTCCATTTCTTTCCTTTCCATTACATTACCCTCAATGCCATTCCATTCTTCTTTCCATTCCATTGCTCTCCATTCCATTCCATTCCATTCCTCTCAATTACATTACATCTATTCCATTCTATTTCACTCCACTCTACTCCCTTCCTCTCTATTCCTTTCTTTATCATTCCATTCCATCCATTCCATGTCTCTCCTTTCCATTCCATTCCAATCATCTCCATTACATTCGATTCCATTCCGTTACATTCGTCTCCATTCTATACCATTCCATTTCATTACTTTTCATTCCATTTCATTACATATCTTGCCATTTCATTCTATTGTCGTCCATTCTTTCCATTACTCTCCACTCCATTCCATTCCATTCCAATGCATTCCATTCCATTCCATTGCTCTCCATTCCATTCCAATGCATTCCATTCCATTCCATTTCTCTGCATTCTGATACAATCCTCTCCACACCATTCCATTCTTCTCCATTCCATACCTCTCCATTCCTCTCCATTCCATTCCTCTCCATTCCATTCCAATATGTGCCTTTCCATTCCACTCCACTCCATTCCATTTCTCTCTAATCTATTTCATTCTTTTCCATTCCTTTCCATTCCATTCCACTCCATTCTTTCTTTTCCATTCCATTCCTCTCAATTCTGTTACATTCCATTCCATACCTCTCCATTGCATTACATCCCAATCCATTCCATTCAATTTATTCCTCTCCATTCCATTCCATTCCATTACAGTTCTTTCCATTACATTCAATTCCTTTCCATTCCATTCCCTTCCACTTCTCTCAATTCCATTCCATTCCATTCCTCTCTATTGCATTCCTTTCCATTCCATTCCTCTCTATTGCATTCCTTTCCATTCCATTCTGTTCCAATCCAATTCATTCCTTTCCAATCCATTCCATTCCATTACAATCCTCTCAATCAATTACATTCCATTCCTTTCCATTCCATTCGATTCCAATCATCTCCATTCCTTTGAATTCCATTCCATTCATTCCTCTACATTCTATTCCATAACATTTATTGCATTTCAATCCATTCCTCTAAATTCAATTCCATTGCATTCATCTCCTCCATTCCATTCTACTATTCTCCATTCCTTTCCATTACTCTTTATTCCATTTCATTCCAGTTTATTCCATGCCTCTCCATTCCATTACCTTCCAATCCATTATGTTCCATTCTATTCCATTCCTCTCCATAACATTTCATTCCTTTCCAATCTATTCCATTCTGTTCCATGCCACTCCATTCATTTCCATTCCCTAACTCTCCATTCCTCACCATTCTATTCCTCTCCATTCCTCTCCATTCAATTCAATTCAATTCAATTCCTCTCCTTTCTATTCCCTTCCATTTCATTCCATTCC
>NW_007246090.1:0-11406 GCF_000164805.1 Carlito syrichta | reverse complement strand
CAGGAACACGATCTGAGGAGATGTGTATAGGAGATGAGTACAGTCACGCCATGTTCTGAGTACTGTGTCCTCAGGTGATTTCCTTTTTTTGCAGACATCACAGTGTACTTACACAAACTTGTGTGGTACAGCCTACTGCACACCTAGGCTATATGGTCTAGTCTATTACTCCTAGGCTACATGCTTTGACAGCAGGTCACTGTCATGAATGTTGTAGACAATTGTAACACAGTGGCAAGTAATTGTGTAGCTAAACATAGAAAAGGTACAATAGAGATATGATATAAAAGATAAAATGAGACACCTAGGACACTCCCCATGAATGGAACTTGCAGAACTGGAAACTGCTCTGGGTTTTTGGTTAGTGAGAGGTTAGTGAATGTGATGGCCTAGCACAATACTACAAGCTATTGTGGATTTTATATACACTGCACTCTTCAACTATACTAAATTTGTGAAAAAATGTCTTTCTTCGATAATAGATTATTAGCCTTAACTTACTATATTTTTTTTACTTTATAAGTTTTTACATTTTTAAAACTTTTTGGTAATAACAATTAACTTAAGATAAAAACAAATTGTCCAGGTTTTCAAAAATATTTTCTTCCTTTGCATCCTTATTCTATAAACTTTTTTCTGTCTTTAAAATCGTATTTTTTTAATGCTTTTTAAAATTTTTGTTAAAAACAAAGACATAAGCACACATGGTAGCCTAGACCTACACAAGGTTAGCATGATCAAGACATCAATAGACAGTAGGAATTTTTCAGCTCCACCATAATCTTATGGGAACTCCAGATTTTTATATATATATATATAAAACACAAATGAGGAATGCAGCCAAGAAGTGTCCAGCACTGGGGGGTATCTCTCACCCTACTGTGGGCCACTGAAGGCCTTCAAAATGTCATGGTGAACGAGTTGTATCTTTTTTTTTTTTGAGTTAGAGTCTCACTCGGTCACCCAGACTGGAGTGCAGTGACTACTCCCGGCCACCGCAGCCTTGCCTGCTGGACTCCTTCCACCTCAGCCTTCTGAGTAGCCAGAATTACAGGCATGCACTACCACACCTGGCTGATTTTTTTATTTATTGTAGAGATGAGGTCTCACTGCCCAGGCGGGTCTTGAACCCACGGGCTCAGGCAATCCACTCACCTCAGCCTCCCAAAGGCGTGGGATTACAGGCTGAGCCACCGAGCCCGACTGAGTTGTATCTTGAATGATGGGCACCATCTTGCCAGGGGACACTGGCTTGAACTTCTCTCTTGTCTATCTGGCAGGAGCAGTACAGCATCGAAAAGAAAGTAGACAAGAAGTTCTGGGAGAAAAGTAGTGCTATGGTCATTCTCCTAAAGCTGTGATTTTCAGAAGAATAGGTTAAAATCAACATGAGGGTGACCCACCCCCCAAAAGAGGCCTGTCTTTGCTTACCCACCGAGCCCCCAAAGCACACTGATGTAGCAGAGGAAGGTAGACAGAGGAAAGAATGACTTGCTCGTACCCATTGAGTGGCTGGAGTTGGCCAGGAAATCCTTGATGGACTGTCCCAAACCTCTCCAGGGCCAGCTGGCTTGTTCTCAGGGTCTGTGGAGGGCAGTGCTTTGCCTCTACCTGTGTTCCAGGAAGCCTAAGGTCTTCAACATCTCAGCCCAGGCAACAGCCTCAGGAGATGTGTTTCCCAGGCTCTTGATGGCCCTTGCCAGTGTATACTTCCCACCTCCCAGCAGGGCTTGTGTTGAAGACCCCAGATTATGCGGGTCTTTTGGATTGGGGAAGGAGAGGTCTGCGACCTCAACCCCTTTGTGCCCCAGGCATGGCTCCAGATGCTATGGTGGAGAGAAGGGGTCTGTCCACCCTCCACAGCCCTCCCAGAGAGACCCACAGAGACCAAGGGAGCTCTGCTGTGGTCCTTCTGAGAGGTGCTTGGTATACTGCAGAGCCCCCCCAGCTCTAGTAGAACCAGAGTCTCTCACTCACCATGTTTTGATAGGGCATGAAATCCTGTGCAAAATTCCATGAAATGTTGGTCACAATCACTGGCCCATAAGTTGTGGTCATCTTGGCAGAGTGTTCCAGGATCACAGCCAAGATGTTGAGTGAAGTCCGTGTACTCTGAAAAATCCCAACCTTTAATATCCATTCTGAAGATGTGATTTAATTAAATTCTATATGCTTGAAACTGGTTCAGATGAGTTTATCCATTTCTGATGGCTGTTTACCACGTGAGCACATGCATTAACAATGCAGAATGTATGGACCGTTAGCATTCTAGGATAAAATACTTTTGTGCTATTTAGGATTTTAAATGAAATAAATGAACGAAATGACTGCCCTTAAATTGGTAAATGGATCCCAGACACCAGTCTTTTTTTAAAAAGGCCAGACTTCTTTTAAAACTCTTTTATGAGCGCACATGGTGAAACTGCTGCAAATGTTATTGTCTGTGAATAAAATGTAAATTAGTGCTTTTGTGTTCACCTGTAAGTTTTTCATTATAACCAGTGATTGCTTTTGAAACCTGCAATTCTCAACAAAAAGAGAAAAGTTCAGTGCTGATGGCTGGATATTTGGACCTCCCAGTGCAAACATTAACTGCTTGAGAGGCCCTCTGGATGCAATGGAGGGAACAATACTGGGATGAGAGCCAAGCCCAGCAACTCTGGTGCTGGGAACCCAGGGATTTGCCACCCAGTAATAGGAGCTGAGTGTGGCCCAGCACTTCTGTTAGACTGGAAGTGACATACTGTGATCCTTGACTTAGCCAAAGGGAATTTAAATGGAGGGAAGAGCTGACCAGACAAAATCTCCTACACTTTTCACAGTGTTTTCTAAAACAAGCAGAGGAAATAAGGAGAAAAGACTGAAGTCTATTACATTTGATCCAGTTAAGTCGAGTGGAAGCTTTTTAACTGCTGTTATTATTATTATTATGTACTTTCTCATCATGTCCCACCACCCAGAAAACACAGACATAAAGCAGAAACTTGAAACTGCTTTCATTCAAGCAGAAGGGCACCCCAACGTCACATTATTGACAAAAGGTCTGAAAACATTGACAACTGCAGAAATTGTACAGTTGAAGATCAATTCCCTGGAGTGGAAACAATATACTGATGGTATTAATTCTGTTTGGAATTGTTACAATAAGAAAAGGTTACGGGGTTGAGTTAAGGACCTGCTTTTCTTTCCCTGCAAACAAAGGTGTACCTTGTATCTTCCCCGGTGTCCTTGGAGTGCCATTTCCAAACTTTTGAAACTGTATCTGATTATCCATGTGGAAATTAATCATAATTAAGCAGACCCGAGATAGGGAGAGGTACAAAGAAGGTGGCTAAGAACTGGCTTTGGCCCTGGGAAATCTCCTTCCCCATTTTTTGGTTGAAGTATCTCTTGTTCTGGAGCTGTAAGAAAGTGCTGAAGTGACCTGCCTGGGCAGGCGAGACCTCATTCCTACAATAAATTAAAAAATTAGCCGGGCATGGTAGCACACGCCTGTAATTCTGGCTACTCAGAAGGCTGAGGTGAAAGGATCACTGGAGCCCAGCAGGTCGAGGCTGTGGTGGCTGGGCAGTGGCCACTGCACTCCAGTCTGACTGACAGAATGTGACTCCAACTCAAAAAAAAAAAAAAAAAAAAAGAAAGTGCTGAAAAGCATATTGAAGTGAGGCGAGGAGGAGTGGTGTCGAAATTTGCAAGCATGGGGGCCAGTCCCAAGCTTCCTTCTCCTGCCTTTCCCTTGCTTTGGCGACCACCACTCCTCACAAAGTTCCAGCATGCTGGAAGCCAGGTAACGAATTACCTTTCTAATGCCAACCGATTTGGATCCATTCTTACAAACCAGATTTTTTCAATTTATTACAGGAAAACATTCAATCACTATATGCTGGCACTGGGTCTGGGGCACATGGAATTCTCCTCTCCCTGCTCCACCCCCAATGAACATTTAAAAAGCTGAGTGAGCCCAGAATGCCATCTTATTAAATTTCTTTATATATTTATAATTAAAATACAGGGCTGGCATTCAAATCATTTTAACAGATGTAATTGGACACGAAGGCTTCCCTGAGTCCAGGTTAGGCAAGAAACAATGACTGCTTTAACTCCGGACTTCAGCTCGGGTTTCCGTTTGCACATGGGCCCAATTTGTACCATTTATGATTAGGTTTAAGTAAGTTGATGTGCTATTTATTTAGGAGAATTGCCATTTCAGAATATGGCCACATTCCCCCAACAACCACACTGCTGTGTGACCACTGCCTGTCCTGCCTGTGATTGGATTGTGACTGCACAGCCCATGGTCCTCGCCCCACAGACAGCCACTGCCTGAGAACCCAGCTTTCTGGGTGGACTTAGCAAGGTGAATGGGCTGGTGGTTGGTGTGTTGGGTTTGCAACACGAATGCTAGACCCTGAGACATTGTGTGCAACTGGCAGCACTAAGGGGGAGTGGAAGTCTCTTGGAAACTTAAGTCCTCTGCACTGAGCAGTGACCTGCCCTGAAGTGCAAGATGGGCAGAGCAGTCAAGAACCCCATCCTCCAAGGCTCCTAGGGCACCAACCCCACCCTAAAGAGTAGGGGATTATCCACCTGGGAGGGCAAGGGATAGAACATAATCTTTCCTTCCTCCTTGATGGGATGTTAAACACAGAAGCTTTATAATAGCAATTAGTGCAAACCAAAGTGATCCATTTCCTACACTGTTCTGTTGATGAGTGAGTGCCCATGTATTGAATTTTACCTCAAAAGACAGTCATAAGATGGGGACTGTTTTGGGGGACCCATCCCAGGCGTGGAGCTGACATTCCCTCACTTGGTATGGAGATAGTCCCTTCCTGTGCCCTCAGAAGGCCGCACAGGCATTTGCAGTCTGCCCTGGTACTCCCTCCTGGACTGGCGGCTAGGCCCTCTGGTCTTCTCACTCTGTGAGTGCCTTTCCTATCTCAGCATCTTGACTCCTGCTATTCCCCACTGGGAACAGACCCAGTGCCAGCATATACTGATCAAATGTCTTCTTTTCTTGCCACAGCCCTACCCCAAATCCAGAGCTCTCTCCTCCAGAGGTTTCCTTCATGCACTCTCTCCCCTCTACCCACCCTTCCTCCCAATTGAGAAGCAATGTCTTCCTTCACCAAGTTCCCCAAATTCCTGTGACCTTGACTGCTAGGGGGTGGCTGACCTCCATGTAGATGCAGTGATCATTTTTGGCTAGAGTGGGTATTTCAGAAAGGACATCCACACACATGTTCTTCTACCCAGAGAGGCTGGCATCATTATTCCTATTTACTGAAAGACTTTTTGCACTTGGATTCATCAGGAGATTTTTCACAGATAGCAAACGTGGGAGGTGGGAGGTGGGAGCCAGATGAGAAGCCTGGCTCTTGTGTCCCCAGAAAGACACTGTTTCACACTAAGGTCTCCCACCCTTCCTGATGAACGTGCTTAAGGGGCTTTAATGAGTCCACATCATGCTCAGCTTGCCCATGGTCCTCGCCCCTCAAACAGGGCCATGCCAACCCAGAGAGCAGCTCCCACTCGGGTCCTCTCCTCAGTCATGTTGGCTTTACAGGTGACTACGGAGTATTCTGCTTTCCCAGCCTCCTTTTCCCATCTTTGGACAAATTCCATTTTTCAGTTGATTACTCTTCGTCACTTGTTGGGTTAGACGCCTACCGGAGAGATGGCAGTGATTGTCAGGGGACGTGGGTGCCAGGGCTCGGGATTGTAAAAACCTGATTTTCACTTTGAGAAAAGCCTCGGTCCCCAGACACCTTTTTTTCCCCCTTCATATCTGGGTTTAACACATGAACAGCAGCTGGAAATCACATAAAGATAAATTAATAACCATGATTCAGATGTCTTCCAAAAGAAACAGTTATGGAAGGAAAAAGAGAAAACAGACGTATGACTCATTCTCTCTGGCTCTTGCTACTTCCCATTTTCCTGAAGATAATTACTGCAATATTTGCTTTTTAAGTCTAAAAAAAAAAAAAGATAATATAAACTTTTTGGGGAAAGGGAGAAAATTGCAATTTTTAAAAAGGGGATTGGAGCTCTGTTTTAGTGCCATAAGCCTCTGGAAACCCCATTTTGGTTTTGGAGGTGGATTTTTATTCAGCACAATTGTGCAAACAATTGCCCTGGCACTGCCCTGGCTGCAGGGAGGCATGGGCACATGGCACGGGGAACCAAAGTCCTCTCCGTCCGACACCATGGGGAAAAATAATCTGGTGTGGCCAAAGAGTTCCAATGAATCAAAGGCCAGGAATAAAAGTGTGAGGTGCTGCTGTACTTCTTGTCACAGGGGTGATGATCTAACTTCAGCATGCAAGCCAAGTTTCCACATTTGGAGCAAGCACCTTCCTTGTTCATCTAAATAAGATCCAGGTGCTGAGCAACAGCCCCTATTTTTAGCAGCAAGTCACCCCAAACTTCTAGATCCTAACCTTATCTAGAAAATAATCAGTGAGCCACATCTCCCATGTCTGCCTCCCCTTCTTGTCTACATGGGGGCTGCATGTAGAAACTTGTGTCTAGAAACATTCTTTGGAAAACCCCGAGGACCCTTCCTGGTACCCACAGCTGGACCTGGGGCTCCTCCCTGCCAGCCTAGCCTTGCACTTCAGAGTAGGGCATGTTCTTGCAGAAGATGAGATATGAACACTCTCTCTCAACCCTCTCTGTCTCTCTTGCATTGGTCTTTCTATCTTCACTTTCTAGAGAAGCAGCCCTGGCAGACGTCACCCTCTGCGAAGAGCCAGGACAGCAGTAAGGGCTGTCCTCAGGTGACTTTATTATTATTGTTATTATTTTTGAGTTGGAGTCTCACTCTGTCACCCAGACTGGAGTGCAGTGGCCTCTCCCGGCCACCGCAGCCTTGACCTACTGGGCTCTGACAATCCTTCCACCTCAGCCTTCCAAGTAGCTGGAATTACAGGCATGCACTACCATGCCCAGCTGATTTTTTGATTTATTGTAGAGATGAGGTCTCACTGCCCAGGCAGGTCTAGAACCCGTGGGCTCAGGCAACCCACTTACCTCAGCCTCCCAAAGGTGCAGGATTACAGGCTGAGCCACTGAACCCGGCTTCTCAGGTGACTTTAGATATGGTCCTTTGGGTGCAGGGGACAGGAACACTGGTTTTAGAAGGGTGAAGGTGGAGGAGAATCCTAGAATCTCCGCAGCATTATGTGCAAAGAAAAATAAATCAATGGCCTGGGTGTCTCTACAGCCTCATGGTCTTCCACTTCTGAGGTTGACCATGCTCTTCACTTGACTTTTGGCTCTTGCATTCTTGGAAACTCATCTTGGAGTTTATAACAGGTGCACCAAGTTGGTTAGCAGAACATCTCTTCTCTCCATAGCTCAATGCCAAGGGAACAAAGCTGGCTGTCAGTCCTGGCTGCCACTTTTTCTCTGCCCTGTCAGGAGACTGCCCACCAGCATTCACAGAACACAGTTCCATGGGTTTCCATGTACTGGCTCCTGGAGTCTCCACCACTGCCTAAGAGCCAAATAACCTGGCATTTTCAGAAGAGAAGACTGAGGCACAGAGCTGTTGGCTAGGAGGCCAGGCTGGGTGAGGAGGTCAACTCCAGACCCAGTGCATATCTTCTACAGTTGGCTGTTCTGCAGGATGGAGAAAATTCTACTTGTTCCCATTGTAACTTTTATGAGTTTTGTCTATACGCTTTTCTCTATCAGCTGGAAATGTTAGATTATCTCCATTCCTTAAAGAAAGTAAATCCACCAGTATTGCTAAAAAGAAATTATTTACCAGTAGGGTTAGGGTTATTAGAAATGATTGGGGGGGTGGTGAAACAAGTTATACTTATCTGGGAGGCAAATTTGGTGATATTTGTGTTCCAACCCTTTTCTTTTTTTCCATTGCTCTCCCTTCAAAGTAAGCTCAAAGTTCTAGCTCCATTTGCTTTTCCTCCCCAATATTTGGGAACAGGAGAGAGAATAAAAGAAGAAGGAGGAAAGGTGAAATCAAATGTGTATGTGAGACATTCTTTCTGCCCTCCAGAAAACCCACAAGGCTCCCAGGCAGTGATGAGATGACACAGACATCACACACACCCTAGAGATTCTGACAGGGACAGACATCATGGCAGGCAGAAGGGAGTGGCATGGCAAAGGATGGAGAGGTCCCTGAAAAGTCATGCAGCTTTGGCTGTGACAAGGAGCACAAAAAAATCTCTGGGCCAAACGCGCCATCTGTTTACAGAGAGAGGAGTCTCTTGAGGCATCTTTGGACATCTCTGGGTGTGGTTGTTTCCCCCTGCTGCTCTGATCTTTTGCCTTTAAGTCAGAGGCCACTGATTTTTTTTGACTTCCTCCCTCACTGTCCTCGAGGGTGTGGGGAGGGAATACTGGTGCCAGGGCCAGCCCCAGGAACCCACACCTGGCCACGGTGTATACAGCAAGAGGCCTCAGACAGGACCCGCCTTTCTGCTATGGCGGCCTTCCCTCTGCCAACTGCATTTGAAAAAAAATCAACTTCAGGAATAGTTCCTCCTGTCAGATGTGACATTTAATCCCTTGAGAGAAATTCTGAGCATTTAGCTTTCGTAGATTTTGAATCAGAGTATCAGAAACCCAGTATTCAGCTCTTCCCTTTTCTCACCAAAGCCATTCTAGTGTGGACCAACATGATCTTTGTGCAGATTTAAATGAAGACCCAGTTTCTTGGACTTTCATTACACCTTGGACAAGTATAACTTTTTGTCTGTGAGTGGAAAATGAAGAAACTTCACCGATCTCTATGAAAGACAGAAAAACCTTCTGGAAATTCACAGAAGTCCTACCATCATCATTTTGATGTAGTCATTATTCTGAAACATAAGGATGACATTTTCCACATTATTATAATGGATGGGAAAGTTTTTGGTCAATGTGTTTTGTCAGAAAACAATTTTTAGAGGAATCCTGATATGGCTGTAAATGTAAGTGAGCATAAGCTTACATCTCTGGGATCCACCACCCACCCATAAAACATTGCGCGCTTCTCCGTGTTTTCCCTCCCAAAAAAGCTGTGAGATTCATTGCTGTTTTGAAAGTGCCAGGTGCACCTTCATTGTTAACGCTCTGCACCCTTATAACGATTGAGCAGGTCAGGTCTTTCCAAGAAGTTTATATTTCAAATAGATCATGAGGTGGGCTGGCTAAGTCTCAAGGGAAGAGGAGGAGTTCCAGAACTGTTCATGCCTTAGAAATAATCCTGCCATATATTAAAAGGAAGTACAAAAACATATGTCGGGGAGGAGGCAGGGCTCCTCAGTCGGCTCATTCATCACATTCCCAAATCTCACACTCCAGGGATGCTCTGTCATTGGTTCTTCTCCAAGAAGAACCAATAACAAGGGATACTCTGTCATTGGTTCTTCTCCAAGATCTTGGGACAACCAAGACATTTTCCCATACTCTTTCCCTTCTTTAACTTGGAGTGTAAAGTCAGCACCTAAAGTTCCCTATTTGGAGTTTTCTAGATCAGAAGGCAGGGAGAGGAAATTGACTTGAACTGGATGGATTTGGGGTTCATTTGTTTTTAAGTGATCAGTTGGCACAATGGAAGAAAAATCTCCCAAATCACAGAACATGTTCATTTTGCTTTGGGGACTTTAAACATCAGGACTTACACTCAATCCAGAGATGGGGAAGGGGAGTGTACCATGTTACAGGGAAGCCATGGCTCCCAGATGGTGTCCCCATAGGATGTCACTGAATGCTGGCAACTATTTCAGACTACGAGTTGGGTCTATGAGGGATAAGCTCTTTCTTCTGTTTGTTTGGGGTGAGGTCCTGAGACACAATATATTTGTACCAATAAAAGCAACACCTTTTTTTTCTCTTGATTAATTGAAGGTCTTGGATTGAATCACTCTTATGGGGGAAATGTGGTAACAATTCCACTGAAACAAAAGAGCGCATTTCCTATTCATTCTCTGACTATTGGAAAATTCTTTGGGGAAGTAGAAATGGAGGTACAATGTGCACAGAACCTTCCTTGGAAGTAAAAACATAAATTTCCTCAACTGGCAGTTGATAACTGACAGAGCCAACATCACATTGTCCTGCAGACAGATGGGTATAGGACCCATCTCCTCCTTAAATCAACTGTGTAACCTCTAAGGACTAACTTTCCTGGGAGTCCTTTGCTCCCTCATCTGAAGCTTGGGGAATTATATTCGGTAGCACTTACCTAAACTTAGTGTGTGGATTACTGGCTTCCTGGCATGTTATTAAGTGTTCTGTTGAAAAACAAAACAGAACAAGACAGTAAAACAAGGCAACAAAGCTCTAAGATCAATTAGTTCATGCTGATTAAATAACATCAGGTGATTTGCACCCAAAATGTATGCATACATTTTGGTATTTGTTATTATTCTCTTCCTGTGCCCATTTTTAACTCTGTTATAGATGTTGACAATGAAAGAACAGTATAACTAGTATATCCTCTTCTGTATCCATACTTTCCCCAGATTTTTAGTTTTCAAAATAAAAAATTCTTGGCAAAAAGCTTGAACATAAGAACACAAAGTTCATTTAGGCATACAACTAAGTTCTTTATTTAAATTCATCTCTTGCTTGGCTGAATTTAGTTTTCAAGTAGTCCTTTTGTTTAATTTTGACTGGGTTTGTCTTAAAAAAGGAATCACAAATGTTGTGTTCTTACATACTTAAAAATGTCCATCTTGAACAATATTAGAAACTCTGTGGTTATAATTCTATCTTTCTTTAGCACTGAGTATTGTATATGAGAAGTAACTTATATGGATTGGTCATTGTTTCAAATCCCATCTTGATATAGATGAACCATAATATCTTGAATTCACTCTGTTTTTTTGTTTTTGTTTTTTGCTTTTCATTCTGCTTTCACCAGTGTTGGCTTCTTGTTTAATCTGCTTTTCGAGGGTGGTAAAGCTCATTATCAGGGTTGTAGAAGTCATCACAGAAAGAGAAGCTCAATTTTAGGAAAAGTCCTGGTACTGGCTCCCATTAGGCCAATTTGACCCCCAAGGTTGGTCTTCATGGGTGAATGAACGTCATGCATGTATTGGCCGAGCTCAGGTCACATGCCCACCCAGGATTGAGGAGCAGAGTTCAGGTCTACTGGAGACATATGAATTGAGTGTGGGAAGCAGTGATTCTCTAGATGATCTGCATTATGTCACCAGAAGCTTGTCACCTGGAGTTGTGGTGAAGATTTTGTTTGGTTGTTTGCTTTATTGAAGATGGCAAATTTGAATTGTGTGTGTGTACATAATTTTTCCTCAGAGATGGGTGAGATAAAAATGTTTTTACTTTCCTGTCTTTATGTTAAACTTCTAGTGCCTATTTATTGAGGAACTGCTTAGTGATTCAAGTCAGTGTGCCAGGCACTGTAAATCAGGACTCTCTTGTGAC
>NW_007246089.1:1364961-1384357 GCF_000164805.1 Carlito syrichta | reverse complement strand
AGGGTGTGGTGAAAAGGGAACACTTCTACACTGCTGGTGGGAGTGTAAACTAGTGCAACCTCTGTGGAAAGCAGTGTGGCGATTCCTAAAAGCTCTAAAAATTGACCTTCCATATGACCCTGCAATCCCCCTACTGGGAATATACCCTGAAGAACACAAATCACTCTATAAAAAAGATACCTGCACACGTATGTTTATCGCAGCGTTGTTCACAATAGCAAGAACCTGGAAACAACCATGCTGCCCATCAAAAGAGGACTGGATTAAAAAAATGTGGTACATATACACGATGGAATACTACGCAGCCATAAAAAAGAACAAAATCATGAATTTCGCAGCAACCTGGATGGAACTAGAGTCTATAATACTGAGTGACCTCACACAGAAACAAAGATCAGAATATCACATGTTCTCACTCATATAATGGACCTTGAGCATCCAATGTAATACTATAAGAAAATGACTGACGATACTAGGAAACTATGGGGGGGAGGGAGATGGGATTAACAGTAGCAAATATCTGTCTGGGGCAGGGAAAACACCTCTTATCAACAGGGTGTCTGAATGAAACGTAATTGTACACCTAACCCTTAACTGTACCCCACAAAACTATAATAAAAATACTGATTAATTATTAAAAAAAAAAAAAGAAATAAAAATTTTTTGAAATGGACTTCTGAAATATATATATGTATAACTTTATCTAACTACAAAAAGCAAATTTGTGGACATAGAGAAACTTTATGACAGTATAAAATAGTAATAAATACAATTAAAGTATATCAGTTTCCCATTCCAGGCCTCAGTTTCCCTTTCTAGAAAAAAACAGCTTAGGAATTTCCCATGTGCCCTTCCAGAAATATTGCATAGAAAAGCATAAAAATAACTGAACATTGTGTGTGTATAAATATATATATTCTTATTTTTATCAAGTGGGAGTATAGCATTTATACTGCTATACAATTTTACTGGTAGGTGGTATTCCATTGTTTGAATAAATCATAATTAATTTTACCAGTCCCATATTAGTTAAAGATTTAGTTCCCTTTTCTTGTTACAACAATATTGTAATGACTATTCATATCTTTATGTCTTTGCAAGTATATTTATGTGATAAATTCCTAGAAGTAGACTCAGTCATTTTTCATAATTTTTATTATAACATCGTCCCCTAAAAATGTCACCACTTTATTTGCCTACCAACCAAGTACTTGCATAAGAATGCTAGTTTCCACAGAGACTTGTAAAAACAGTGTATTATCAATTCTTGGCAAACAGTAAAATGTGTTCTATGATTGTATGACTCTATTTCTTCACCTTTGTAATTGCCATAGTTAATGATGTCCTCACAGGAGTGCAATAACTACTTCCCCAGCACAAAGACCTTCTCCTCATAAGAAAGTTCACTTTTTCCATGTCTAAAACCTGAAAAATTTGTCTTATTCACCTGAGTTCATGAGGAAAAAAGTATAAGAACATGACGTAGTCCCACACTATGAGATAGAGCAATTAACTTATGTTACTACACCCCACATCCCACTCAAAACAGGAAAATGCTTTAGTAGATTCTTTGCCTATTAGAATTAACTAGTCCTCCTAACTAAGCTACAGAATTCAAAGTGACAGGCCTATACTGTGATCCTGTCAAGGAACCTTAGAGTGAGCTTGTGTTTCAGATGTGATTCAGGGGAAACCTAAATTTCTTGATTTCAAATGGCAAACTCTGCTATTATATACTTTGTAGTTTCAAAGAGCATTTGTCACCATACAAAGACAAATATATTTCTCAAAAAAAAAGAAAAAAAAAAAAGAAAAAAAAACACATCTGGTACTTTTTTAAACAAGCCCCAGGCCAACTCTGTGCAATGAATGAAAAAATGTGCTATAGATAGAGTCGTATGTCATGTTGATTTTCATTTAATTGGCAAGTATGGGATGTACGTATCTCCAAATTCCGTTCTTGACATGGGCTTAGAGAAGCTTTGAGGATCTTGTTTCTTTTCATGTCTATTTCGCCATACAATAATAAATAATGAAGAAATAAATGTAGGTCATGTTAGTCCTCTGAAGAATAAATTATTTGTTGGGATAATGTTTGTTGGGTGGGGGTTTTAATGCTTGGTGACTTTGTCTTTTTTCTGTCTGATGGTTTGTGTTAAATGTTAAATCTATTTTCCATGAGAAAATTCCTAATTTGACAACTATCAATATTGACTCAGATTAGGACTCCAACAGCTTTTGTCATTTAAAGTACATTAAAAAAATTAAATAACATATGGGGACAATTCAGAGACATATGATTAATTGGAGGAATATCTATCACAACTCAAGGCTCAGGCCAGGAGCCAGCATTTATATTTTCTTTCTTCTAAAGCTGTGCAAGTCCTCTGCACGGTAGAAAATCTTACAGCATTCATTGTGTATTCCCAGCTCACTCAGCATTGATGGTGCAGCACAGGCTGGCATCTGAGATAATAAATAGTGAAATGTGTCCTCTTTCTAAAACTGAAAATTGGGACGATGCTGCAATTTTATCAGATATTTAAGGTCGGTGAATCTCAGGGAAAAGACGCTTAAAAAGACTTGAAAAAGGCTGAAAGAGATAGCAGTCAGTACCTAGCCTTCCGATGCCAAGTTCAAAGGGCAAAGTTCGAACTGGTGTGGTTGGCATCATTTGTGCAATGTTGTGAAGACGTTGTGAGAGCACAATATGATCTTGATATGTAAAATTATTTTGCATGATTTCTTTATCATGTGAAATGTATCTACCATGAGTAACATATGCATTGAGTAATTTCACTGAATTAAAATCTTGAACACTGGGCACAGTAGCTCACACCTGTAATCCCAGCACTTTGGGAGGTGGAGGCAAGAGGATTGCCTGAGTTCAGGGGTTCAAGACCAGCCTGAGCAACATAGTGAGACCTTGTCTCTACAATAAATCAGAAAATTAACTGGGCATGATGTTATACACCTGTGGTTTCAGCTACTTGGAAGGTTGAGGCAGAAGGATCGCCTGAACCCAGCAGATGGAGGCTGCAGTGGCCCTGAGCATGCCACTGCACTTCAGTCAGGGCAACAGAGCGAGACTCCAACGCAAAACAAGCAAACAAATAAAAACAAACAAACAAAAACTCATTGAAAACAACCAAAGTGAGTCTTATAATGGGAGATGGGAAAGAGAGATTTTTGCTTTTCTGAAAAAGTCATCATGATTTATTGGTGTGGAAGTAAGAGGTTAGACTCAAATTATTCAAAAAAACTCCCTGGAAGACTTGGAAAGCCCTCAATAACTGCATCCCTATCCAAATTAAGATTTTCTGCAGCCTGTCCTTTTCACCTTGGTATTATCCATTTTCTGATCAGTGGTCTATGTGCTATGATGGACAAATGCTACTCTTGCAGTAGTCTAAAGCTTTTCCTATTGATTACACATCCTCATTCCTTCTTTTGTTCCTACTGTTTCATTTGGGGAACCCAGAATTCACCTATCTATCTGAGTTCCCACTTCTTGCACAGGAAGACACCAGCTGTACGTGCTCCTGGGTGAGCAGAGGCACTAAGTTGGAGAAGTGAAGAGACTATCCCAGTCCCGGCAGTTCTTTGCCTGAGTCTGGTGTGGGTCAGACCTGAGCAACTTCCTTTTTGAGACTGTCTTTGTGGAGTAAGGGAGTGATTGGGAAAAATTCTCTACTGATTTCTCCAGTTTTAGGGGTTGGGAAGAGAGCACTAAGACAACCATCTTACCCACACCTAAGATGCACCCTGTCACTCCCCAGCAGACCCGGATTTACCTTCTGGTTTGGAGCTGGATAGTTCTTGGTGGCTTTCCTCAAGGGATTACACTCCTCTTCAGATTTCTGTGATCTAATGGAGTCTCTCTAAGGTGTTTCTGTTTCCATCCCTCAATGCAAACACTGTTCCTGTCCCAACTGCCAGTGGCAAAATAAACTCCTTCAGTTTTTAAGGAGAAATCAAATTTTCAAATAGGGGACATCCTATTTTCTTTCTGTAGCCCTTTTACATATAACTGAATTTATTCTATTTTCTTCTACTCAAACATTACTTAGATGTTTTAGGGTCTGCCCTAAAAGTATTTTCACTTATTTTATTTTTCCCCCTTGGTGTTTCTTCATCAGTTTTATAGAGTTGTGTACATTTAGGAAACTTTATATGAAATGTACTAAGACCTCATTTTCCATTGCTTTAGGCATGAACTGATGACTGTTTTGCATTCAAGGTTACATTACAGTTTAGGTTTTCAGAGCATAAGCTAGAAAATAACCTTAATCTAAAATGCAACCCAAATACCTCTGACCTCAATCGCTAAATAAAATTCACTCCCCCAGTTAAGAGCCAGTTAACTTGTTAAGGAATCACTGTAATATACCCTGATGACAGCTCCGAAGTAAATTTAAAGATACAGATGTAACTTCTGGCTCAAATTATAGGATATTAGTATTTCCATATAGTCTTTTCCCACATGTAACTGTTATAAAACTCAGTTCCTTTGAAGGGATTATAAAAATAACTTTGTCGGGCTTAAAAATGACAATATCCTTTATGATATCCAGGACTGGCCCAAGATGTAAGGGAAAACTGGCAGCTATCTAAATGCTATGAGCTGACAAGTGCTAAAACACTCACCTGACCCAAATAACCTCTCCTGGGACTTACATGCAGGGCTTGAAATACTTAGTGTTCTGCTTGAAGAATTAGCTGAGACACAAGCTAAGCCCTGGTATTCATCACAATTCAGTTCTATAAAACAACACTTGTAAAGCAATTGCTTCTTGTCAAGCATTATTCTAAGGGTATATAAGAAAATGACACGTGATGAATAAGAAGCTAGCATCAGCCTCAGGAGTTAACAGCCCGGCCGGAGAAAAAGATCAAGTTGAAGGTTTCACGATACAGGTGATGCTTCAATGGACCGTGAAGGGTGAGTAGAATTTCTTCTGGGAAGGGAGTAAGAAAGAGCATTGAAGGGAGAAAGTAGAGCATGACAAAAATAGAGGAACATGACAGATATGATATGTTCTGGAAACAAATTTTAAACCCCATTTCTGTGAATAACTCTGAAAAAACTGGACCTTTGGATGCATGCAGAAGGCAAGGTCACCTGTGACTAGACCGTGAAGGGTCTTATTCACTGTGTCAAGGAGTTTGGACTTTTTCCTGTGGGTAACGGATGATGATTGAGAGGAATGAAGCAATGAAGTGACAGTACAAGGCCTGGATTTTAGAATCCAGACAGAGCATAGAAAAGGAAGAAGTAGAAAGACTGTGGAGACCAGAAGATGCTCAATGGCTAGCTCTGCCTTAATGGAGGAATATGCTAAGCTTCCAGAAAATAAAGATATTGGAACTCAGAATGGGGAACAGAGACTGCTGAGTCCCAAAGTGAGGAAACGAGATCATAAGCGAGGGGGAAAGCTTGAGAGATGCCATGGTAAACTACAGGCATCTAATAATTGAAAGACAACTCGAGCAGGGGAGAAGGTGCTGAGGAGTCAGTGGAGTTTATGTTTTATGACCAGGCTTCCTAACTTGGAGAAATCAAATTTTGCTATTCCAGTAGGACCCAGTGCTAGTTCTAACGTAAGGAAGGAGAAGAGGGAGGAAACATGTTTTGTCTGTGAAAGAGGAACTTCACAAGTATTCTACAGCAGAAATCCCATGAGGCTCTCGTCATCTTGCTATGAGAAGAGAGAGAGCTTGTATCAATTAATCTTCATACTAAGAATAACTATGTAAACTGGATAAGCTACAAACATCAGCCCTTTGAAGTTTTTGGAGAACAATTATAACACCAGAACTTGAGGGACCAAAAAAATCAGAGAAGTCAGCCTGAAGCTTCATGCCGTTGTTTCTCTCAGGGCACTTGCTGATTCTTCAATGGCATGGGGTAAGAAAGAAACAAACTAAAAAGGTAGTGTCATGGGCTACTAAGACAAAAATGGACTTTGAGTCCCACCAAGAACCTAATTTGGACCTGTGAGAATCCATGCTTCGGAGGAGGAGCAAATCAAAAGACAGACTTACAAAACTAGAGCCCAGCCTCATCCATTTAACTCCTCATTGGATGAAATAAGTCTCCTCTCATACCTACTAGATGAAAAGAATATCTGCTCTGGGGGAGATCACGTCAACAAAAGCCTCTGGAGCTGCTCTGTCCAATACTGCAGCTACTGACCACGTGTGACTAAACTAACAATTTAGTTCCTCAAACTCCCACATTTCAGGTACTCATCAGTCATAAGTGACAGGTCACTCACATCTTAGTAAGCACAGATATCAAATATATCTATCCTTGCAGAAATTTCTGTTGGGGACTCTACTCTAAAAACTGCAGAAGAAGCAAAAATTTTCTCTGAGGAAAGATGTGAACAGGGAAAAAAAAAAAAAAAGCCTGTATGTAAAGGTTCTGAATGGTGCTTTTGTTTCCAGCTTTTAATTACTATATTTTTTATAACTTTATTGAGGTATAGCTTACACATAGGAAGTGGTGTTATTTTAAAATGTACCTGGGATATAGGGAATGTCCTTAGTTACCTAGTTTCTAACTCTAGGAGGATTAGGGAAGTGAGATTTTGCATCCTGGTGAGTTAGAGTCCAAAAAAGGAGGTCATTTGGGGCAAGGGTACTGGGTTGGTTAATTTGCATATGAAAGGAGGCTCTCAGGAAAGTCTTTTGCTATCTCTAAGATTTGGATGACCTTGGGAGAGCTAGTCTCTCTGCAGTCAGTGAAGCACCAGATGCCAGAGAATCGAGAATATAAAAAGAAAATATAATTAATGAAGGTGCATAAAATGTACTATTTTAAAAGTTTTGACATATGGAAGCCTTTAAAATCATCACCACACTCAAATTACTGAACATAACCAATACTTCTCAAAGTTTCCTTATATCTTTTTGTAATTCCTCCCTTCCTTCCTCACTGTCTTCCCTTGGCCCAGAAAACTAGTGATGTGTTTTCCATCGCTATGTGTTAATTTCCTTTTTCAAGATTTTATGAAATGGAATCATAATATATGTATTCTTTTTGACTATCTTGTTTTACTCAGCATAGTTGGTTTAAATTTTTTTTATTCGGTTGCATATGTCAGTAAATAATTGCATTTTATTTCCGAGTAATAGTCCAAAATATGATACACCATGATTTATTTATCCACTCACCCATTGACACACATGTGAGTTGTTTCCAGTTTGTGGCTATACAGATAAAGCTTAGCTAAGTAGATAATAAAGTTTTTACCTACTAATAATTATTTTAAATGTAAATGGATTAAATTCTCAATTAAAGGACTTAAAATAACTGAAGAGACAAAATAATAAGATTCCACCATATGCTGTCTATAGGAGACTCACTTTATGAGACTGACAAGCTGCCTACTGAGCTATGGAGGCAGATGATACTCATTTTAGATTTAAGGACATGCATGGTCTGAATGTGAAGAGTTGAAAACAGATATTCCATACGCATGGTAACCAAAAAAAAAACAGGAGTGGTTATACTTAATATTAGACAGAGTAGACTTTAACTCAAAGCAGTCACAAGAGGCAAAATTCAATATATAATAAAGTGGTCAATTCAACAGAAAGATATAACAATTTTAAAAATTTATGCACTCAACATCAGAGCACCTAAATATATAAAGAAAACATTAATAAATCTGAAGAGGGCAAAAGACAGCAACGCATAATAGTAAGTGACATCAATATTTCACTTTAAATAATGGGTAAAGACTCTGATAGATCATTAATAAGGAATTAACAGACCTGAACAACACTATAGACCAAATGGAGCTAATGGGCATATACAGACATTCCACTCAACTACAGCAGACTATAAATGCTTCTCAAGCACACAAGAAACATTCCCCAAGATAGAGAACATACTATATCACTAAATAAGTTTTACAAAATTTAAGGAGGTTGAGATTATGTCAAGTATAATTTCTGATCACAATGGAATGAAACTACAAATCAATATGAAAAAGAAAAATGTAATAAATATATGGAAATTAAACAATGCATTCTTGAACAACCTCTGGGTCAAAGGAGAAATAAAAAAAGGAAATTATACAACATTGAGAAAAAAACAAAACAAAAGCATAACATACCAAAACTAATGGGGTACAGTATAAGCAGTACTAAGAGGGAAATTTATAATGACAAATGACTTTGTTAAAAAAGGAGAAAGATCTCAAACCAACAGCTTAACTTTATAACTCAAGGAATTGGAAAAAGAACAAGCTAAGTTCAACGTAAGCAGAGGAGGAAGATAATAGAATAGAGCAGAAATAAATGAAATGGAGATGAAAAACAATAGAAAAAAATCAAAGAAACCAAAAATTGTTTTTTTTGGAAAGATAAATCTCAACAAACCCTTAACTAAACTAAAAAAAGAGAGCAAGAAGGCTCAGATAAATAAAATCAGAAACAAAAGAGGAGACTTTACAACTGATTACACAGAAATAAAAAAGATTAAATGGGACTATTATGAGCAATTATACACCAACAAATTGCACAAACTAGAAGAAAGCAATAAATTCTTAAAAACATACAATCATAGATTGTCTCGGCCTGTGGGTTCAAGACCAGCCCAGGCAACTTGGCAAGACCTTGTCTCTACAATAAATCAAAAATTAGCCAGGCATGGTAGCGCGTACCTGTAGTTCTGGCTACTTGGAAGGCTGAGGTGAAAAGATCGCCAGAGCTCAGCAGGCTGACGCTGGGGTGGCCATGAGTGTGCAACTACTCTCCAGCCTGGGAGACAGAATGAGACTCCAACTCAAAAAAAACAAAAAAGCAAAAAAATAAAAAAAAACAAAAAACCAATCTAGAGAGACTGAACCAAGAAAGAATAGGAAGCCTGAATGCACCAATAAGAAGTAAGGAGATTGGGTCAAAAATGAAAATTTCTCAACAGAGAAAGCCCAGGACTCCATGGTTTTAAGGGTTAATTCTATCAAACATTTATATAAGGATTAATATCAATTTTTCTTAAACTCTTCCAAAAAATAAAAGAAGAGAACCCACTTCCAAACTTATTGTATGAGGGCAGCATCTTCCTGTTACCAAATAGACAAAGGTAGAATGAGAAAATAAAACTATAGGTCAACATTTTTAAACATAGATGCAAAAATTCTTAACAAAATACTAACTGAATTTAACAGCACATTAAAAAGATCATATTTTATGATCAGATGGGATTTACTTTCAGGATGAAGGATGGTTCAAAAGAATTTTTGAAAATCTCATTATCTCAATTGGTATAGAAAAAGCATATGATAAAATTCAACAGTTTTTAAATGATAAAAACATTCAACAAAATAGGTAAAGAGAAACTTACCTCAGCATAGTAAAGACCATATATGAAAAGTCAACAGGGGATTCAAAGAACAGATTCAAAGAGGAAGAACTGAAAGTTTTACCTCCGAGATCAGGAACAAGTGAAGGACATCTGCTCTTGCTACTTTTATTTAATATAGTACTGACAGTCCTAGCTAGAGCAATTGGGTGAGAAAAGAAATAAAAGGCATCCAAATAGAAAAAAAGAGGTAAAATTATCTCAGTTTGCTGGTGACATGATCTTATTTGTAGAAAAACTCAACCAGATATCAAGACTTGTTAGAATTAATGAACAAATTCAGTAAAGTTGTAGAATACAAAACCATTCAACAAAGGTCAGTTGTGTTTCCACACACTAACAACGAATTATCCTGATGAGATAATCAAGAAAATAGTCTCATTTACAATAGCATCAAAAAGAATATAATAGGAATAAATTTAACCAAGGAGGCAAAATATTTGCACACTGAAAAACTGTAGAACACTGATGAAATAAATTAAAGGCCAAAAACTGCACAGACAATCCTGTGTGTATAGGAAGAATTAACACAGTTAAAATGTCCATAGTACCCAAAGTGATCTTACAAATATAATGAAATCTCCACCCAAATCCCAGAAGCATTTTTTATAGAAATAGAAAATACAATCCTAAAATGTATATGGATGCACAAAAGACAAAAGAGTTTTGAGCAAGAGCAAAGCTAGATGCATCATACTCCCTGATTTCAAAATATATATCTACACTAATTAAACCATATACTATTGGCATAAAACAGATATGTAGACCAATATAACCCTCATCTTTGATAAGGGTGCCAAGAAAGTACAATGGGAGAAAGGGTAATTTAGTAAAATGTGTTGGAAAAACTAGATATCGGTGCAACACACACAAAATGGAACCATGATTTTTTACCAGATACAAAACCCCCCCCAACAAAACCTAAGTGGGTTAAAGACAAACACAGAAACTAAAACTGTAAAACTCTTAGAAGAAAAAATAGGAGACAATTTTGACATTCATCTTGGCAACAATTTCTTGCTTGTGATTCCAAAAGCAAAGATAGATAAGTGGGATTATATTAAACTGAAACCTTCTGCACAGCAAAGATTTCAGCAACATGAAAAAGCAATATATTGAATGGAGAAAAAATATTTGTAAACAAAATATCTGATAAAACATTAGTCTCCAAAATATATAAACAACTCCTACAACTCATTTTCTCAATAAAAAAAAGAAAAAAATAATAACCAGATTAAAAGTGGACAAAGAATTTGGAAAGGCATTTCTCCACAGAAGACATAAAAATGGATAACAAACATGTGGACTTCACAGCAACTTGGATGGATTTAGAGTCTATCATACTCAGTGATCTATCACAGAAACAAAGAACAGAGAACCATATGTTCTCACTCATAAGCAGACCTTGAACAATTATAATACTATAAGAAAGATATTGGCAGTAGTGGGAAACTGTTGGGGGAAGGGGATAGGATTGGCAGTTGAGGGAAACTGTTGGGGGAAGGGGATAGGATTGGCAGTTGAGGGAAACTGCTGGGGAGGGGGGAGCACACCTCATCCACAAGGGTATCTGCATGATCAATATTTGTATACCTAACCCTGAATTGTGCCCCACATCTTTATAATAAAAAAATGCATTACAAGTGTATGACAATGTGGTCATAGCACTCGTCATCAAGGAAATGTAAATTAAAAATACAGTCCGATGTTACCTCATATCTGTCACAATGAGTTTTATAAAAGCAAACACACACACACACAAAAGTAACAAATGTTGGGAAGAATGTGGAGAAAATGAAACTTTTGTATACTATGTACAAGGAATGTAAATTTGTGCACCCACTAGGGAAAAGAGTATAAAGTTTCGTCAAAAAATTGAGAAAAGAACTCTTATGTGAACCAACACTCTCACTTCTGAGTGTATACCCAAAGAGAATTCAAATCAGGATCTTGAAGAGATACCAATATTCACATATTCATTGCAGTGTTATTCACAACAATATGGAAGCAACCTAAATGTTTATAGACGGATAAGGAAAATGCGATATAGTCACACAATGGAAAACTATTCCGTCTTAAAAAATAAGCAAATTCTGCCATTTGGTACAACATAGGAGACCTGGTAGACATTATGCTAGGTGAAATAAGCCAAACACAGAAGGAAAAATAACTGTGCAACCCCACTTTTATGAATAGCCAAATACATAATAGCCAGGGAATAGGGGAAGCTGCAAATGGGGAGAAGTTCCAAAACTCTCCTGCAGGACATAGTCTCTGTAGTTAAAAGAGAAAAAACAACAACAAAAAAACCTGTAATGTATACAGTAGTATTTCCTTATTCAATAGGAATACTGTTCCAAGCTCTCCAGTGGAGCCTGAAACTGCAGATAGTACAGAAATACTATACTATAAATACATAAATACTATGTTTTTTCCTACACATATAAACCTATGCATATATACTTATGACAGTTTAATTTATAAATTAGGCACAGTAATAAATTAACAAAAAGAAATATAATAGAACAATTATAACAACATACTGTAATAAAAGTTATGTGAACATAGTGTCTCTCTTTCAAGATACCTTGTTATACAATATGCATCCTTCTTGTGATGACAAAAGATGATAGAATGAATGTATGATATGAAGTGAAGTGAATGACATGGGCATTGTGACATAGCATTAGACCACTGTTGACCTTCTGATGATAGATCAAAAGGAGGACCATCTACTCTGGGTGATGCCAGATCATCAGGTCATGATGATGTTGATGATTGGAGGTCAGGAGCAGATGATACCAATGACTCTCAGGCAGGTAGTGTAAACAGTATGAATAGCTGGACGTAGGGGTGATTCATGTCCTGAGCAGGCACAGCAGGATGGCACAAAATTTCATTACACAGAATGGTGTGTAATTAAAAATGTATGAATTGTGTATTACTTAAATTTTCTTTGTATTACACGGATTGCCAAAAAAATGTATACACATTTGAAGCCATGTTATCTATGTATTACTTTTTGAAGTTGAATTGAATTATGGTTGCAATATGTAGTATATGTAGTATGACCTTCATTCAACCACACTTCTGCCATTTTCTTTGACTGCCCTGCAATCATTTAATTAATGCCATCTTTTCAGCAAATGTCATACTTAAAATGTGTATACATATTTTGACACCCCCAGCCCCTAATTGATCATGGGTAGCAAAACGCAGAAAGGAAAAACACAGATAAGGAGGAATACTGTACACAGGCCATGGGGGGAGGGACATAAGAAAACTTTTTGAAGTGAAAATAAAGTGAACTTTAATTTCTTTAATAGATACGAGACTGTTAAGACCATTTCTCCTTGAGTGAGCTTTGCTAGTTACATCTTTCAAAGTATTTGTCCAGTTCATTTAAGTCATCTAAGTTAATAACATGGTTACCAAAACAATGTTGCCCTTTATTTTGTTTTTTAATGTGTATAGGCACTCTAGTGTTGTCACTTCTCTGTTAAAGTGGTAATTTGTACTTTTTCTTCATCAATATGACTTTATTGATTTTATTGTCCTCAAAGTGCAAGGTTTTGATTCCCTTAATTTCCTTAATTATATTTCTGTTTTACTGATTTCTACAAATTTTTTTAAAATTTCCCTTCTGCCTACATTTGGATTTGAGTTACTTTATTTTTTTCTTTCTTGAAGTTGAAACAGAACTTAAATTTAGGATCTTTCTTATTTTTCTATACTTTTTCTATACTTCTATACTGCTATAGATTTACTTCTAAGTATTGTTTTTGTTGCATCTTCCAAATTTTGGTATGTTGCTTTTTTACTTTGATTTGGTTTAAAATATTATCGAATTTCCCTTCTTTTTTGATCTTGGGTTTTTAAGAAGTATAATTTTTAGTTTCCCAGTGTTAGAGATTTTCCATTATTTTTTGTTATTGATTTCAAATTTAATTCCACTATGGCCCATGAGCATATTTTGTGACTTGATTATTTTTTAATTAACTGGCACTTTGTTTCATAGCATAAAATAATATCTACATTTTTAAATGTTCATGTGCACTTGAAAAGAATGTGTATTCTGTTGTTGGGTGGTGTGTTCCATAAATACAAATTGGGTAAAACTTATTGATAGTGTTGTCAAGTCTTCTTTGTTCCTACTTATATTTGTATCTATTTATTCAATAAATTATTAAAAGTAGAATGTTGAAATCTCTAACCATAATTGTGAGTTTTCATAGTTCTTTCAATTCTATCAGTTTGTGCTTCATTTATCTTGATTATATGCATATTTAGAATTGTTAGGATCACTTGATGAATTCACTCCTCTATCATGAAGTAACTTTCTTATGCCTAGCAACATACTTCGCACTGAAATCTATTTTGTTTAATATTAACATAGCCAATCCAGCTTTCTTTTGACCAATGTTATAATGGTATTTTTCCCCATCCTTTTACTTTTCATCTATTTATGTCTTTATATGTAAGGATTCCACAAAAGCAGCACATTTCCTCTTTTGCTTTTTAATCTACTTTAGCAATCTCTGTCTTCTAACTAGAGTGCTTGAATCTTTTACATGTAATGTAATTATGATCTTGGGTTTAGATATATCATCTTACTCTTTAGTTCCTAATTTCCTCCTGTGTTCCTTGTTCCACTTTCTTTTTTTCTGACTACTTTTGCATGAATTGAGTATTTTAAATGATTCCATTTTATCTTCTTTGCAAGCATGTTACCTGAAGTTCTTTGTTCTGTTCTGTTTTTAATGTTGCTTTAAGGTTCATAGAGTACATGTTTAACTCACCACAGCCTACCTTCAAGTAATACTATTCTACTTCATGTATAGATAGAAACCTTAAAACACTATACGTTTTCTTTACACAATTTAATATTACTGTTGCCATATATTTGACTTCTACATATCTTACAAACCCCCTAATAAATTGTTATTATTTTTAATATCCTTGATTTACTTTTAAGGAGATTAAACACAATTCAAAATTAATTTATATTTAAGTACATATTGTTAATTTCCAGTACAGGTCAGTCACCTGTTTTGGCACGTTCTACATCCATGAATTCAACCAATCTTGGATCCAAAAATTTTTTTTAAATTCCAGAATATGTTATGTTGTTGATGACATGTACTATGTAGTAGGGCCTACACTGATTGCATCTATACTAAGACTTTTTTTTCTTGTCATTATTGCTTATACAGTAGAGTCTAACAACTATTTACATAGCATTTATATTATATTATGTGTTATCAGTAATCAGGAGATAATTTAAAGTATATGGAAGATGTCCATATTTAAAGTATATGGAAGATGTACATATGAGATAATTTAAAGTATATGGAAGATGTACTATACCATTTTATATAAGGGTCTTGAGCATCCATGGATTTTTGTATACACAGGGAGTCCTGGAACAAATCCCTTGTGGATATTAAGGAATGATTATATCCTTTGTTCGTTTCTGTAGCTACAGATTTCTATTTGTTATTGCTTTGCTTCTGTCTGAAGAACATCTTTTAATACTTCTTTTAGTGCAGGCCCACTGCTGTTGAATTGTTTCAGTTTTTCCATGTTGCAGAAAGTTTATACCTTGATAGAATTTTTTCTTTCAGTACTTTAGTAATATTGCTCACGTGTCTTCATGTTTGCACTGCTTCAGATGAGAAAAGTGCTGTCATCTTTATCTTCATTTTTCCATGTGTAACATGTCTTTTTCACATTGGCTGATTTTAATATCATCAACTTATGACTTGCATTAAACAATTTATTCCACGTCTTGGGGTAGTTTTCCTTGTCTTTCTTTTTGTTCTTTGTGTTTATTTAGCTTCTTGGATCTGTGGGTTTATAAATTTGGAAAATTTCAAGTCATTTCTTCAGCTATATTTTATGTCCCTCCCTTTTTCTTCTCTACTTTATGGACTCTAATTACACACATATTAAGCCACTTTAAGTTGTTCCAAAACTTACTGATGCTATTTTTTTAGTCTTGTTTTTTTTCCCTCTGCATATCATGCTGGATATTTTAATTGTGCACAGAAAGAAGACTTTTCTTGAAACCTTTAAGGTTTCTGGCTGAATCTGAAAGTAAAACTGACAAAGACATACTAACAAGATAGAAGCATGCACATCTAATATGTTTTATGAGACATGAGAGCCTTCAGAAATGAAGACCCAAAGAAACAGGGAAACCTGTATATTTTTATGCAAAGTCTGATGAAGAAGTAGATAATCATAGAGATGTTGAATTAGACAAGGGGGGTAATCTAATGATAATACATTGGATAAATTTAGCAAGGATTGTCTGTTGGGAGTATTCTGTGTCTTCAAATATAAGACCATTCCTTTACTCCAGGTACAGGGTGGTTACCACTCACATGATGTCTTACAACCTGCTAACTAGGAAAGGTCAGGAAATTGTCCCTATGTTTTACGACCTGCATCAGGGCAAAGAGGTTATAGAATTCTTTTTAGACTTCTTGAGATGTTGCAGGGAGACAAGTGGGAGAAGGTCAGAGAGACCTTCCTGCTTCTGAGGTCTTCTCAGTTCCTTTAAGCTTAAAATACTCCATATGCCAGAGTGTCACATTTTGGGGTAGTTTCTTTTGCACTCCATCAATTGCTGTGTCTTCAAGGTTACTTGAGTTAGGGTTTCACTCTGTCAGCCAGGCTGGAGTGCAGAGGCATGATCATGGTGCACCACAGCCTCAACCTCTTGGGCTCGGGCAATCCTTCCATCTCAGCCTCCCAAGTAACTGGACTACAAGTACCCATTGCCATGCCAGGCTAATTTTTTTATTTTTATTTTTTAGAGGTGAAGTCTCACTGTGTTGCCTAGGCTGACCTCGAACTTCTGGGCTCAAGCAATCCTCCTGCTTCAACCTTCCCCAGATGCAGAGATTACAGACGTGAGCCACCGCATCCAGCCTAGTACTTGATATTTTTGTAACCCTATAAATATTCTTGAACTTTGCTCAAAGATGCAATTAAGTTACATGAAGACAGTTTGATTTGGGGGAGACATAATTTTAAATTTGTTAGACAAAATTGGAGTAACTTGTTATCTAGAGCTAATTTTACTCACTGTGTACTCTCTATGCTTGAATTATGAGGCTTTCTTTATTCTGGCAGGATGGAAACACACACTATTACTGATTCTGTTCATGTTCTGAGGATTGTTTTCTCTAATCCTGTCATGTGGTTTTTAGACTCAACCTCAGAGAATTTCTTCTCACATGTGCACTGTTCAATACTCAACTGAAACTTTCTGCAGGTCTCCAGAACTTTCTCTCCCCCATCTCTCTGTCCTCATCTCCCTTCCTTCTTCTTTCTCTCTCTCTTCCTCCTTCCCTCCTCTCTCTCTCTCTTTCCTCTCCTCTCCTCTCCTCTCCTCTCCTCTCTCTCTCTCTCTCTCTCTCTCTCTCTCCCCGCCCCCTCTCTCCACAGCTCTCTTCTCTATGGAATTCTTTCCTGGAAACTCCAGTTGCCTAGTCCTCCATGGATTTTCGCTCTCTCAGTTTCTCCCTAAGTGAGGGACGCTGCAGGGCTCCAACTGGGTTGTCCTTCCTTGTGCACTGATCTGGAAGGTCTCACATATCAGTAAATTAGGAAAACCATGGGATTCTTCTTATTTGTCCTCAGCTATCAAAATCACTGCCCTGTGCTGTGTGATGGTCAAGTTTGAGAACCACTGTTTCTTATATTTTGTTCAGTGTTTAGTAGCTTCAGGCTGGGAGTTATATTCAGTCCCCAGTGTTCCATCTAGGCTGACAATAGAAGTTGCCTTTATAAATTTTAATTCCTAGTAAAATGATCAGGTATGTTATTCTGAGCCCTAGCAAGAGACAGAAAAACCACAGTAACTATAAGAATAAAAAGAGCTCTACTGGGTGTGCTGAAGGGTTAGGAAAGCATTTAAGGAAAGACAAACTTTGGAGGGGGCTTAGACTTTATTTAAGACATGGTTGCAGCCCACCAGTGCTGGAGAAATTAGCTGGGTTTTTCAGGCCAGGGCTAATCTACAGGAACCAAACAAAAAGAAATGAACCTCTGAGTTGCAGGCAAGCTGAGACTATAGGCATTTGAGTAAAGAGGGATGGAGTGGATCTGTAGGCATGAGGTATATGGTTCATGGTGTCTGCATTGGGAAGGTCACAGGAAACAAGACTGCAGGAGGACACAGGTGACTGAGACTGATGGTAAGGTGGACAGAGGAAACTGGGCTTACAGAGGGAGCTTCAGAACTGTTGTAGGCACTGCTGGAACTAGGAGCTAGATAGGTTTCCCTCTGTAGGAATGTAGCTCACTTATCCATAGAACTTAGGCTTGTGTCACTGTCACCAAAGTGAATGGTTAGAGAAAACACAGAGTAGTCAAGCGTTGCAGAAAGTTGCACTCCGGAGGTTCTAGCACTGAAGAAAACCATATGGGCTGGGCAGTGGAAGAAAAAACACTCTGAAGAAGGCTGGTGAGCAAGCCACAGTAGAACAGGGAAGAATACCCCTTCCTCCAGTAATGACTTTTTCCAACATTCTTCACTAAGTTTAATATCGCACAGCTAGGAAAGGAAACAGTTTTTGGTTATGGTTCAAATGTTCAGATGCGTTGGAAACTAATCCTCAGTGCACAAGTGCTGAGAGGTGGGACTTTTAAAAGTTCCTGAGGGCTTTGTGCTCATGAATGAATTAATGATACTAATTGATTCATTATGAGAGTGGGTTTGCTATAAAAGCAGGTTCAGTCCTTTCTCTCTTTCTGTCTTCTCTGAAGCTTTTTGCCATGTTGATGCCTTTGGCCATAGGATGACATAGCAAGAAGGTCCTCACCAGATGCAACACTTCCTAGCCTCCAGAACCATCAACCAAATACATTTCCATTCATTATCAATGACCCAGGCTGTGGAATTTTGTTAAAGCAGCATGAAACAGACCAAGACAGACCCAGACCCATTTTTACAGAACAAACAACAAAGAGTAAAAGCAAAGCTGAAGTGCGAGTATGTTGATAACAGCCAATATCTGACAATAATAGCACATAATCTAGGAGGAGGCTAAAAATAGTTTACATGATGCAGAATTATATTATTAGAAGTGGTAATATTATTGATTTACAGAGATTCTAATAGGTCAAGGATGCATTTGGTAATCTCTAGGGAAGCCATTAAAAGAATAATAATAAAAATAAACATGTGACTGAAAAAACTAATAGAGGAAAATGAAAAAATAAACTTGATTACTCCAAAAGAAGGTAAAAATGAAATTAAAAAGATTAAAGGAAAGATGGGTCAAAAAGAAAACAATCCTATGAAATAAATATTCAGCATGATATTGACATAAATGCAGAAACTGTTGGGTATAATGTGCACTAATGGGGGGATGGGTACACTTAAAGCCCAGACTTCTTCACTACTATACAAAGCAGCTATGTAACCAAAAACCATTTTTACACCCCTAAAACTATTGGAATAAATGAAATTAAAAAAAAAAATAACCTGAGCATGGCGGTGCATGCCTATAGTCTCAACTATTCAGAGGCTGAGGCAGGAGGATTTCTTGAGCTCAGAAGTTCAAGACCAGCTTGGGCAGCATAGTGAAACCCTGTCTCCAAAAAATGCAAATTTAAAAAAAAATGTATTCCCCATTTTATAGTCAAGAAAATGGAAGTTTGAAAGATTTAAATAACTTAAATAGCTTCTTTGTAATGGAATTAAACTTTAATTTCAAGCCTTTTTAAATACAATGTGTTTTTTTGTATTACAGCATGCAGAGTGTTCATGTTCTTTGTATTACACCATGAAGTCACCTTATGAAGTGTTATGGCCTGAACTGTGTTTTCCCTAAAATACATATGTTAAAGACATAACCCCCAATGTGACTGTATTTGGAGGCAGGGATTTTAGGAGGTTAGGTAAGTTTAAATGAAGTTATAGGCTGAGGTCCTAGTCTGATAGCATTGGTGTTCTTTTTTTTTTTTTTTCACTTTGCTTAAAATTTTAATATGAAAGGTGATATC
>NW_007246089.1:1359547-1364941 GCF_000164805.1 Carlito syrichta | reverse complement strand
TTTTTTTTTTTTTTGAGTGGGAGTCTCACTCGGTCGCCCAGACTGGAGTGCAGCGGCTGCCCCCGGCCACCGCAGCCTCGACATGCTGGGCTCCGGCGATCCTTCCGCCTCAGCCTTCCGAGTAGCCGGAATTACAGGCATGCACTACCACGCCCGGCTGATTTTTTTTTTATTTATTTATTGTAGAGATGAGGTCTCGCTGCCCAGGCGGGTCTCGAACCCTCGGGCTCAGGCAATCCACTCACCTCAGCCTCCCAAAGGCTCGGGACTACAGGCTGAGCCATCGAGTGTTCTTATACCAAGAGGAAGATCTTTCCTTTCTTTCTCTGCCCACCCCCCACCACATGACTACACTGTGAGAAGGCAGCTCTCTGCAAGCCGCGAGGATGGCCTCCACTTCATCTTAGACTGCCCAGCCTCCAGAATTTTGAGAAAAAAGATTTCTGTTGTCTAAGTCACCCAATCTAAGGTATGTTGTTATATCAGCACAAGCAGACTAATATACAAGTATGTTAGTTTCTCTATAATACACTATTTTCTTTTTATTTCGTTAAAAATTAATGTAAGAAGTGATAGAGCAGTAGTATTTTAAAAACTGGGGCCAGGCTGGGTGGCTCAGCCTGCAATCCCAGCACTTTGGGAGGTCGAGGTGAGTGGATTGCCTGAGCCTGCGGGTTTGAGACCAGCCCAGGAAACTTGGTGAGACCTTGTCTTTACAATAAACTGTAAAAAATGAACCAGGCATGGTAGCACGTGCCTGTAGTTTCAGCTACTTGGAAGGCTGAGGAGGAAGGATTGCCAAAGCCCAGCAGGTCGACGGTGGAGTGGCCATGAGTGTGCCACTGCATTCCAGCCTGGGCGGGAGAGTGAGACTCCAACTCAAAAAAAACCCAAAAAACTGGAAGGTGAAAGTCACTTATAATTCTATCACATCAGCACACCAGTGTTATTTTGAATATTGATGTCTGGTAACTTTGGATGTGCAAGCAAAGTGCAATTATATAAAATATCATATTATGATTTTTCCACATATCATAATATTTAATTTACATATACAAATTCCCATCATGTTGACTGTCTGAAATTTGTCCATTCCTTTACTGTTGAACATTATGTATTTCCTGTTGGACTGCGTGTGTGTGTGCATGTGCACATGTGTACACAGGCTTGTGGTCAGTAAACATGATATGCATATAGATTTTATAACTATTATTTCTCAATTTAAATTTCCAGGAAACAGGAGACAAGTATGCACATTGAAGCTACTCTTGTTTCATGTTGAGATTTTCTACATCCTTTTCTACTGGTCCTCAAGTTTTTACTGGTGAAATTACTTATGATATTATATTTTATTTAACCCAGTATACCTAAAATATCGTCATTCCCACAGGAAATAATATAAAATCATTAATGAGATATTTTACATTCTTTATTTTGTACTAAGACTTTAAAATCCAGTACATATTTTCTATTTACAACATATCTCAATTTGTGCTAGCCACCCATAGCCACATGGAGATAGTGGCTGCTCTATTAAATTTTCTTATTTTAAAAAATAACAACCCAATGGAATACATCAATTGTTAAATATTGTTTCCTCTGGTGAGTGCAGCTCAAGCAACATGTCATATGATGTTGTGTTCGCTTATTTTCTCAACAAGAACTAATGGAACCAACAGATGTAATATTCCTCTGTCCTATTTTATGATTTGTTTTATTTGATAAATTTTATTTCTCAGAAGTGTATTTTCTTGTGGTTTTCAGGAAGATCTAAAAATCATGGAATCGTAACAACACTTTAGTTCTTACCAAGTCTTTGGAATACATACCAGTGATAATATCACCATAAGCACAATAGATAGGGCTCACATAGACGAGTACTTAGAAAAGCCAAGGGAAGATGCTCAGGGACGACCCATGAAATATTGTACTTTTAAGGTCATGTTGTCTCGTGTATAGAATATCCAGAAACGGCAAGTGTTACTTTAGCGAGTAAACTAACTTTCAGACAAGAGCAGATCATTAGTAGGCCTTGAAAACTGCAAACATGAACTAAGATTATCAGATAAATTCTAAGCTACTCTATAATCACCACCATATATCTTTATCTCTTTAAATGATTCTTCAGTGCTAATAAATGTAAAATATTGGGAGATAAAAACAACCTTTGAAGTTTAAGTTAATACCATCAATATCTCAAAAATTTATCTGCTATATAAACAGTTTTTTAAGTCCAAGGAAACCTTAATCTAGCAAACATTTTACTTGGTCAAAATAATTTAAAAACTAGTGATAATTAACATCTCTTCACATTTATGAGACACTTTTAATAGCAAATTTGTTATTTATCTTCTGTAAGTTTAAATTCAGGTTCAGATGTAGTTCAGGCAAATCAAATTATGTAAACAAGTTACAAAATAATTTAATTTCCTGATGTCATCTTCATGATGTAAACTTATCAAAATAAGACTAGCCCAAGGTTGAAGAGGGTAAACTAATCAAGATGAGTTAGAAGATTTTCTAGATGTATTTAAAATAAACCATGGAAAATACTAAAACAATCTATAATAATACAATAGTTGCAGAGTAAACTCTATCCTATCTATATTTATTTATATTTATGTTGTCACAAGAAGGATTTAAGTTTCAAGAATCAGATAAAACAATATAGCACAAAATATATATAGGTGTGAAAACAAAAGAAAAAAAAAGTTAAGGATATAAAACAAAGTCAGAATTAAAGGATAATAGAATGATTCATCACACTGTCTTCTCTACACTAATAAAATTAGGCCACACATTTGCTCTTAGCTTTCTAGCAACCAATTAGAAAGGGGAAATCTGATCAGCTACAGAATTCACAGTGTTCCTAAAATAGAATTAAGTTGCTTAGAATAAAACATACCACATTCTGACACAAAGTTCAGAAAAGTCATGTTTTCTTTATTACCTGGTGTCATGAAGTAGACAGCATGTAATACAATGAATAACAGCGTCACCTATGTAATACACATAAGGGGAATTCTGCAGAGCTCATAACAGGCTAACAGGTCAAAAAACCAACTGGACTTTCTGTGAATTGGTCAGTTATTTTGGCATGCTCTTTGTAAAAATCCACCTACACCACACAGGAAGTAGAATAAAGCAAACACAGACTCCAGTTCTGGCTCAGCCACTAACTAAGTCTGCTACCTTGGGAAGGTGCTTACATTTCCAGTTTCCTCATCTGTAAAACAACGGGGCTGTTTTCTAAGGTTCTTTCCAGCTCATAAATTTTATGTGTCTAAGAAAGAAACCACGTGATTTACTGCAAATTTGAGAGTCAATAAGAAGGATAAAATACCTTTCACTCTCACTGTCTGCTAAGTCATTTTGAAACAAAATGAGAAAATGTGTACTCTCTAGAATAAAACAGAAACTGTCCTCATATCTCTCTGGGCAAAACATGAATGTATTTTAGACTCTTCTGAACCTGTAATTTATAAATAAGTGTACCAGCATCATCAGCCATGATGAATGAGTTATACTGGCATCAATACAAAAGTCCCAACGACTTTTCAGTTACAAATGGAGTTTCTGCTTCTCAGAGATAGATTGAACTATAGCTCACCACGGTTTGAAAAAGAACTTAAAGTGAATCCTCTATGAAAAAAATCAATATTTTATAAGCATAAACTATGTAAAATACATTATTTGGGGCATTGTGGAAAAAGTAAACACCTACAAGGCAATAGGGGAGCTTTAGTATTACTTTTTTCACTTGTCACAGGTAGGATGTTTTCTAAAAAATAATAGATTTTTCATTTAACAAAAGGTTATGCTTTTTTAAAAACTTCAGTAAATTGTGAGAACATTTCAAAAATCACAGTTAGTGCTAAAGAAAAAAACTAGTAATTTCATTTGCATTTTTTTTTACTGATTAGAATTAAACCGATAAAGGGAAACTCTTTTTGGATCTCTAGCTTTTTGGATCTGAGGCCTTTGAAGTTTTAATCCCACAGGCAACATTGCAGTCACATTATAACTGTTAAACAAGAATCATTGGTTGGTTAAGCTGAATATTTGAAATGGGAGCAGCATCTAACCTTGCGTATAAAATCTATATCTTCTCTTACTTATGGAAACAAGGAAAAACTGGAGTTTTTCATAGCTATAACTTCTTTAATCGACATAGCCCATAGCTAAAGATTCCAGAAGGAAACAAGTCAGGTGACAAGCAACCAATAGGATACCCTCCATGTCCTACAGTTGTGGCTGAAGGACACCTATTCCAAACACACAGCATACTTCTGGTAGTCTCAATCCCTCTCAAACTTCACCTACAGCTAAAGGTACTTACCTTTTAGTTCCTGGAACTTGTAGGAGGAGAGGCAAAAGCAATCGACTACAAGTCAGATTAAAATTGAGATTTCTCCATTTATTCTATATATGTTTATTCTAGTACTGTGCTAGAATATTCAATATTCAGTTTCTTGGCTTTAAGTCCCCTCTTTCCTGCATCCTAGACTTCTTTTAACTAAGGCTGATGTATGCTTTTTTTAAAATTAAAGATATCAGTCTTCCTCAACTTTGGTCTTTGAATCAGCTTTCCTAGCTTTTTCCAAATTTCCTCATTTAGACAACATTCTTCCTAATTCTACAGTTGTGGACTGCATTCTATGAAATCTCTTCAGCAAGCAAGACAGTTGTCAGTTTGTACATGCATGTGGTCATAGTCAGCATTGTTCCCCCGCCCCCAAATAAAATCTGGAAAAGCTCAAAGCTGTCCAGTTGATTGGTTGACGGAAATGAAGATGGGGATCTGAATCAGAAGGAAAAGAATTAATAGAAGAAAATATAGACTGAGATTCTGCTTTTGACAGAAAAATAGCGTTTCTGTTCTTAGGAGATATTCACATATCTTTGAAACAATATGGTGTATGTAGTTATGAACATGAACTTTTGACGTCTATTCTTGCTCTGCCTACCACTTACTTCCAGTGAAACATTAGGTAGTTATCTAACTGTTCTGAGCTTCAGTTTTTGCATTTGCAAAATGTGAAATATAATATCACCTTTTCTATAAGATTGATGAAATATATAAATAAAATTATATTTAAAGTTTTTTTAACTCTTACATTTAAATAATTGTCCACTATTCTACTTTGTAACACATGCCCATATTTCTAGAAAGCTAAACTTTCCATTTTTTCCGCTCTAGTTTTTCTACTCTTTTGGTATACCATTTCTTTTTATTTATTTATTTATTTTTTTGAGTAGGAGTCTCACTCTGTTGCCCAGACTGGAGTGCAGTGGCCACTTCTGGCCACCACAGCCTCGACCTGATGGGCTCCAGCGATCCCTCCGCCTCAGCCTTCCAAGTAGCCGGAATTACAGGCATGCGCTACCACGCCC
>NW_007246089.1:1323822-1359527 GCF_000164805.1 Carlito syrichta | reverse complement strand
TTATTGTAGAGATGAGGTCTCGCTGCCTAGGCGGGTCTCAAACCCACGGGCTCAGGCAATTCACTCACCTCAGCCTCCCAAAGGCACGAGATTACAGGCTGAGCCACCGAGCCCGCTGGCATACCATTTCTTAATCAGATTTCTTCAAAGAGTCCTGTCAAATTTTGCTTGATAAATTTGGAAACTTTTTTTTAGAAGTACCTCTTCCTTGTATAATTAAGTCTATTATTGCATAGAGATCTACTTTATCTCTAATAATTATTGTTTTCTTAAGGAATATTTTTTTCCGATGTCACTATATAGTATTATCTTTACTCTGCTCAGTGTATACTTGGTGTTTATTTTGCTGTCTTTTGCTTTCAACCTTTCTATGCCCTTAGGCTTGACATGAATCCAGTAAATATCATGTATCTGGATTTTTAAATCAATATGACACTGACTATTAATGAGTGTTGTCCATTTACTTGTACTGTAGTTATCAATTGTTTTATATTTATTTCTATTAGTCTATTGTATACACTTCATTTTCCAGTTTATTTTTATTCTCTTTTGATTTCTGTTGAATCTGTGGAGGTTTCTGTCCCCTCCACTAGTTTGGAAGTTATACCATCATTATTTGTTTTTCTAGTTGGTTACCCTATTAACATTTTTGTTGAGTTTTAATTCACATACTCATGTGAATTAAAAATTAAAGTATACAATTCAATGACTTTTAGTATAGCCACAGAGTTGTTTAACCATCACAACAATCTAAGTTTAGCACATTTTCATCACCTGAAAGAGAAACCCTATACCCCTTAATAGCCATACCCACAGTCTTAGGCAACCACTAATCTATACGCCTTCTCTCCAGTTTTACCTGTTCTTAACATTTCATATAAGTAGAATCACACAAAAAGTAATCTTTTATGACTTTTTTTCACTCAGCATGTTTTTAGTCAGCATAATGGACAAATTTCATATATCTTGGAGCTATATTGATACTTTACTCCTTTTTATGTCCAAATAACAATCCTGTTATATGGATATGTACATTCTATCTATGAAGGGTCTTGAAATCATTACTATCTTAACAGTATTAAGTCTTCTTATTGGAGAGTATGGAATGTCTTTCCACTCATTTGTCTTTTTAAATTTCTTTTAACAATGTTTTACAGTTTTCATTTTTATTAGTCTTGCATTTCTTTTGTGAAATTTAATCATAGGTAATTTATTCCTTTGGATGCTATTATAAATTGAATTGTTTTCTTAATTTCATCTTCTGATTATTGTTAATATAGTTGTCCCCTGGTGTTTTATGTGGGATGGTTTCCAAGACCTCCTGTGAATACCAAAATCCACGAATGCTCAAGTACCTGATATAAAATGGCACAGTATTTGCACATAATCTATGCACTTTCTTCCTCTACCTTAAGTCATTTCCAGTTTACTCATAGTACCTAATACAATGAAAATGCTATATGGATAGTTGCTGTATTGAATTATTTGGGGAAGATAACAAGAAAAAATGTCTGTACATGTTCAATACTGACACAAATTTTTTTTCAAATATTTTCAGTCTGTGGTTGGATGAATCCATGAATGCAAAACTCACAGATACAGGGGTCAGCTACATATATATATGATTATTGTGTATTGATCCTGTGTCTTGCAACCTTTCTGAAATTGTTTATCAGTTCTTAGAGTTTTCTTTTATTCCTTAGGAATATTTATATACAAGGTCATGTAATCTATGCACAGATAGTTTAATTTTTTTCATTTCCTAATTAGAGTCCTTTTATTATTTTCTTGTCTAATTGCCTCCATAGAATACTCAGTACAGTGGTGAATAGATGTGGAGAGAGTGGACACCCTTGCGTTGTTCCTGACGTAGGTGAAAAGCTACTTTTCACTGCCAAATATAATGATAGCTATGGGTCTTTACATGGATCCTTTTTTAGGATTAAGAAATTCTCTTCTCTTAGATTTTTGCATGCTTGTATCACGAAAGGATGTTTGTTTTGTCAAACACTTTTTTTACATCTATTGAGATATGTTTTTTGTACTATATTCTATTGATATGGTCTATCACACTGATTTATTTTGGGATGTTAACCCAACCATGGGTTCCTAAATGAATCCCATTTGGTCTTGACGTATAATACTCTGTGTGTATGTAGACAAATTCATTTTGACAGTATTTTGTTGAGAATGTTGCATCTATATTTTAAGAGATATTGATTTGTCATTTTCATTTCTCATGATGCCCTGTCTAGTTTTAGGGTAATATTAGCCTCACAGGCAAAGTTAGAAAATATATCTTTTAGCCGGGCTCGGTGGCTCAGCCTGTAATCCTGCGCCTTTGGGAGGCTGAGATGAGTGGATTGCCTGAGCCCACAGGTTCGAGACCTGCCTGGGCAGCGAGACCTCATCTCTACAATATACAAAAAAAAATCAGCTGGGCATGGTAGTTCATGCCGGTAATTCCGGCTACTCGGAAGGCTGAGGCGGAAGGATCGCCGGAGCCCAGCAGGTCGAGGCTGCGGTGGCCGGGAGCGGCCACTGCACTCCAGTCTGGGTGACAAGAGTGAGACTCCAACTCAAAAAAATAAATAAATAAATAAAAGAAAGAAAGAAAATATGTCTTTTAATTTTTGGAAGAGTTTGTAAAGGATTGGCAATACCCATTTTTTAGTTGTTTGGTTAAATTCACCAGTGAACCAACCATGTTGCCCATCAAAAGAGGACTGGATTAAAAAAATGTGATAGATATACACAATGGAATATTACACAGTAATAAAGAAGGAAAAAATCATGAACTTCACAGCAACTTGGATGTACTTATTATACTGAGTGATCTATCACAGAAACAAAGAACTGAGGACCACATGTTCTCACTCATAAGTGGACCTTCGACAATTATCATAATACTATAAGAAAGGGCTTGGCAGTAGTGGGAAACTGCTAGGGGAGGGGAGGCAGTGGGATTGGCAGTAGTGGGAAACTGCCAGGGGACAGGGGGCACACCTCATCAACAAGGGTACATGCATAATGACCATTTGTATACCCAAACCTGAATTGTACCCCATACTTTTAAATTTAAAAAGTCAAATGCAAAAATAAATAAATGAATAAATCTACCAGTGAAACTACTTAGGCCAGGGCTTCCGTTTGTGGACCTGTTTTAAATTACTAATTCAGTTTCTTTCTTATTATGGGTATATTCAGATTTTCTATTTCCTGAGTCAGATTTAGTAGTTTGTGGTCTTTCTAAAACTTTGTCCATTTCATCTATGTTAACTCTTTTGTTAGCATACAATTGCTCATAGTACTTCCTTATAATCCTTTAATATTTAAAAATTTCTGTAAGGTGGTAGTGTTATCTATTCTTTTATTTCTTACAAAAACTTGGGGAAATGGTAGTTGATTCATAATTGAGGAGTCTGACTTCAGGTCAAAACCTTATGTAGAATCTCTCGTGCCTGACTATATGTAACTACCAAGATACTGAAAATAAACCCGGCAAAATATTTTGAGAAGGCCCTTTGATTGCCTGCCATCAGCTACCTTATTCATTTTTTAAACTATTTTATTGAGAAGATAGTATATCTCTTTTTCTCCCATCCCAGTTTCCCCTACTATTAATATCTTGCCTTAGTATAGTATATTTGTTACAATTGATGAACAAATATTAGTATATTAACTAAAGTCCATAGTTTAGGGTTCATTCTTTGTGTTATACAGTTCTATGAGTTTTGACTAATGTAAAATGTCACATATCTACCACTACAATATCATGTAGAATTGTTCCAGCGACCTAAGAAACCTCCTGTGCTTACCTATCTTTCCTCCCCCTAAACTTCTGGAAAACACTGATCTTTTTATAGTTTCTCCTACAATGTTATATAGGTGCAATGATATAGCACGCAGCCTTTTCATACTGACTTTTTTTATTTAGCAATATGCATTTAAACTTTCTCTGTCTTTTCATAGCTTAAACTCATTTATTCTTATCTCCTAATAATATTTGTCTTAGCCCATTTTATGATCTTGTAACAAAATATCACAGACTGGGTAATTTATAAAAAATGTAAATTTATTTCCTCACAGTTCTCAGACTGGAAAGTTCCAGATCAAGGGTGAGAGCCTTGTTGCTGAGTCATCCCATGGCAGAAGGCAGAGGGGCAAAGAGAGGGTGAGAGAGACACAATAGGGCCAAGTTTGTCCTATTAAAAGAAACTGACTGCCAACATAATCTATTCATGAGGCCAGAGCACTCGTTGCCTAATAACCTCTTACATGCTTTGCTTCAATACCATTACAATGGCAATTAAATTTTAACATGAGTTGGAGAAAGCGGAAACATTCAAGTCACAGCAATATTTCATTGTGTAGATAGATTACATTTATCTATTCATCTATTGAGTGACATCTTGGCTGATTCCAGTTTTCGGCAATAATAAATAAAGCTGTTATAAACGTTCACATACAGGTTGTGTAGACAGATTTTTCAACTCATTTGAGTAGATACATAGGAGTGTAATTGCTGGATCATATGGTAAGGCTATGTTTGTCTTGGTAAGAAACTGCCTGTCTTCCAAAGTGACTGTGCCATTTTGCATTCCAACCAGTAGCAGAAATTAGAGTTCCTGTTGCTCTACATCCTCACCAGCATTTGATATTATCAGGTTTTTTTTATTTTATCCATTCTAATAAGTGTATAGCAACATCTCATTGTCTTCATTGGCAATTTCATAATGACACAATGTGAAGCATCTTTTCATATACTTGGTCTCTGTATATCTTTGTTTGTAAGGTGTTCGTTTAGATCTTTTCTACATTTTAAAAATTGGGTTGTTGATTTTCTTATTAAATTGTATGAGTTCTTCATATATTTTTGAACAAAAATTAATATGTTGCATATAAATTGCTCTATAGTCTTTGCCAATGAAAATCAGACCCCTTTATCTGGGTAACTTATGAGGTCATCCTTTGAATCTTGTTCAAACACAGGAGTGTACTCTTCTTCGCTTATTTCCCCTAGTTCTCTTTGTTAAACTTTTAACTAGTCTACCAGGTTACATGCTGCTAACATAGAGCTACCAGCAACTTATTAATGCTAACTGATATCTCCATTTTTTTGGACAATGCACTTAGAATGAAAACTTCCCATACTCTGTTCCAAATAGAGTCAGGCCCCCTAGAGAGAGCTGTGGGGTTCTCTCTTCTTACATTCTACCCTTTGCTCCCTAGGAGGAAACTGTACTTGCTTTCCTGAGCAGAGTTGGGAAAGTGGACAGCTTCCCTTGGAATGACATCCCAACTCTGTTACAGGTCACATGGCTGGGACACAAACCTCTGGTCTTCTCTGCTATCTTCTATCATGAAGTCTCTCCCCTTACAAACGAGTTGCAGCAAAAGTGATTAGGGTCCTGTGTTCTCAGGTTGCCATGGTTGGGGCAGTACTTCTGCTTTGTGAGTGAGAAACCAGTAGAGGAAGGGAGCCCCAGATCGATGAGCCATGCTGGCCTGGAATAGAGTTTCTGCAACTCAGAATCTGGGAGTTGGGACAGTGAGAAATGCTAGTGACCTGTTTCTTTCAGGAAAACACCATTGCTCTAGACCAAGAGATGCAGGAAAAGGGAGTTCTGTTTTCTAAATTATACCCAACCAGAGAAGAGCTTACAACACATGGAGTTAAAAGTGGGATTGTGGCTCAAAACTATAGATTTTCACTGTTCTTATCAAGATTTAGATTTTCTAGAACAAAGGGTCTCCATTTGGCATATGCCCTTAGGACAATTTATAGTATTTTAAATGGTTGCTTTTTATAATTTTCACCAATTGATACTGTTTTGCTGGGGAGTAGGTCCACAGAGTTCCTCATACCACTGTTCCTGAAGTGCTGCCATTATTTTAAAATAAATTATAAACCAGAAAACAGATGTATTTTTTAAATTATTGAAGATGCGTACTAATTGGTCAAGTGTCAGAAAAAGAATGTTATAATTATATACTATAATAAGGGTGCATCTTAACTAACTCAGGTTTTGTCTCCTAAAGAAGCATGAGCTTATTTACCAAACTATGCTTCCTGGGCAAATTCTAGACACTTACTCAAATCACTTTTTCTGTTGACACCTTAAAATGCCACTTTGAGTTTAGCCATGTGAAAGAATTCACATAGTAAAAGCTGAAGTTTGTGCTTTTATATTTTTCCATTCCCAAACTAGGTCTTATCTAAGTATCTCTAAAAGCAGGTAATTATTGCTGGAAATACTGTCTGTGCTGTGTAACTAAATCTATATTAGGTTGTAACTGACAGAAAAAATGAAATGAAATAATGACTAATTGCTTTGTTTCACTTCACTCTTGTGTGTTTCAATTTCAGAGTAGATGATAGCCTGGTTAACAACTTGAGAAAATAGATAAAGGGAGGGGATAATCGTTGAAGTAAATTTCTACAGGTGGCAGATCAGGATGGAATCATGACAACAGTAAAAACAATACTCTTAGAAGATAACTTAGACAAGATTTCCACATGGGGATGGCCCATTTTGAATGTTCTCAAACTAATAAATTAGTAAATTTAATAATCTATAAGAAGCGAGATGGAAGCGCAGGAGGAAAAGGGGAGTTGGTCATCAATGAGCAGAAAGTTTCAATAAATGCAAGATGAATTGAGTGCTAGATAGAGTTCTACTGCACAACGTTGTTCAAATTGTTAGCAGAACTGTACTGTACAGTTAAAAATGTGTAAAGAGGACACAGCCCAGTTTAAGTGTCATTACCATCATAAAGTTTTTAAAAGAGAATTGGGGGGTTAAGAAAACAATACTTGCAATTGCTGATGGTGAAAATGTCATAGCCTCCTCCTCAGCCTTCCAAGTAACTGGAACTATAGGCTAATTTTTTTATTTATTGTAGAGACAAGGTCTTGCCAAGTTGCCCAGGCTGGTCTCGAACCGCTGTGCTCAGGCAATCCTCTTGCCTCAGCCTCCCAAATTGCTGGGATTACAGGCATGAGCCACTGTGCCCAGCCTGACCCTGTGACTTTTCACAGGGAAAAAGCATATCCTGCAGAGACCAGCCTTGGCTGGTGGCTGCTCCCTGGAGCTGGGACAGAAAGGAGCCAGATATAGGGAAAAGAGGCAATACCAGGACAATTATCTCATAAACAGTGAAGATTGTTTAAAATAGTATGAGTAGTATGAATTTGTATGACATTTATATGCCACTTTGTCCAACATACTTGGCAACCCAGAATTAAGAAAAGCCAAAGCAGGTAAGTGCTGGAGACATTACTGGGTTGTAGGCTAGACCTCCAAGCAACAGCAGTTCTCAATTTTATTGGCTGGCCATAATAAAGCAAGAAAGACCAAAAGGGAGATGATGGTCGATGAGTTGAGGTGCAGGGTTAGGACTGTGCTGACTAAAGTGAGAGAGCAAACATCTAGAAGGTTGCAACCAAGGCGATTTAGAGAACTTGAAGAAATTCAACAAATAACGGTAAAGGGGCATGTTTTTGGGGATGGTTTGAAGTTGAGTGAAGCTGGTGACAACCCAAGTTGGTAGTTTTATATATAAATTCTGTGCGCCTTCTCTGATTCCCTCAATGACCTATGTCTGAAGAATCCATTCTCCTTGCTCACCTGAGACTTTATTGGTGCCCTTGCCTCATTCTCAGAGTTGGCTGAGTTATATTTGAAACACTGGGCCTGAGCAGTCTCATTTCCCACGGGCCAAGCTATTCTTTGCCCAATCTCCTCTCCTACTCCCTTCAGAGCCAGACAATTCAACACAGTAGTGCAAGAAAGTAAACTCTCTATGAGGTAAAATTTCTGCCCCACAGAACTTACATTCCAATGGCGTGGGACAGGAAATAAACAATAGACATGATAACTAAGTAAATTACATATTTTCAGGAGTCTAAGTACTCTGGAGAAAATAGAGCAAAATAAGGGGTACCAAGTCAGAAGGTGTCAGGCAGACACACTTCCCTTTCATTGTCTTATGGGTTGGTTACTTTGAATTAAGGCCTTTCCTTGCAATCCTTGCAAAGCAATTCCTGAGGTCCAGAACATACCTATCGAGTGCCCTACTGCTTCTTTTTTTGCAACTGGTTTGGAAGGGTGGCTAGTGCAATACCCCACTGTGTTGCTTTGCATCTCTCCTGTCTTGATATCATTTTTCTACCATATCCCTGCCCTAAGCCTGCATTTCCCCATTAAAGGATGTTATGAATTTTTGCCTCAGGCTCTGCTTTCAAAAGAACCTAGATTCAGACAGAGTTTTAGTGGCAAAAGTAGCATCACAAATGTTGATAGGGTCAAAATAGAGAAGTCTATTAATAAAATAATAAATTTACCGAGGAAGGTAGAAATAGTGGATTTAGATGGTTAATATGGCTCATAGATGACCATAGAAGCATCAGAAATTCTCAAAGTGAAATATTGTATTAAGTATTGAAAAGAAAGGCTGAAAAAGCAGTGATATCAGGGACACCAAGATGAAGCGGTCTTAACAAAAGAAAATATTGTTGTAGTTTGGAGACATTTACAATAATTGAATATCCAAAAGAACATATATACTCACACATACAAATGCCTTAAAAATATTAGCTGGAAGCATTGTTGTTATGCTTTTCATCAAATAATTTGAAATCAATGTTCTTTTATCTTCCATTCACAAAATATTTACTGGGGCCTTTTGGGGGCCAGGTACTCTTCCATGTGCTCGAGTTAAATCGGTAAATAAAACATCTCCCAATTTCTGCCCCACAGAACTTACATTCCAATGGCATGGGACAGGAAATAAACAATAGACATGATAACTAAGTAAATTACATATTTTCAGGAGTCTAAGTACTCTGGAGAAAATAGAGCAAAATAAGGGGTACCAAGACTTGGGAGATGTTGCAGGAATGAAAGATTGCGATTGTAAATAAGACGACCAGGGTATGCCACACTGAGGGAAGACTTGAGAAAGGATGGAGGAGTGAGCCACATGAATATCAAAGGCATACAAATTCCATCCAGAAGATACAGTGCACACAACGGCCTGAAGCAGGAGTGATGTTTTTGAGAGGCAGAGAGGAGGCTAAGGAGGCTGAATTAGAGCATGTGATGGGAAGTGTGCTGAAGAATGGGATCAGAGGGGAAATGGAGGAGAGCCAGATCTTGTAGGGCTGGTGGGCCATGATGAGTGCTTTGACTGGTACTTGAAGGGAAATTAAGAGCCATGATCGAGTTTGGAGTAGATAAGGTCCACAGCCTGTTTTCTGTGTTAACAGGATGATTTTTTTTAAGATGTGGGGTACAATTCAGGATTAGGTACATAAATGATCATCATACAGGTAAAGTTTGGACCTCCTCTTGGTCCCCACTCCCCATGGTTTGAGAACAGGTACACTTATTGATGTTATGTGCCCCCCCCGGCAATGTCCCACTACTGTCAATTCCTTTCTTATAGTATGATGGTAAATGTTCAGGGTCCACTTGTGAGTAAGAACATGTGGTACTCAGATCTTTGGTTCTGCAGTAGATCACTGAGTATTATAGACTCTAAAGCCATCCAAGTTGCTGTGAAGTCCATAATTTTGTTTTTCTTTATGGCTGAGTGATATTCCATTGTGTGTATGTACACTGAAAAGAGGCAAGTGCCATACATTTTTCAAAAGCAGGGAGCCCAAGCAGGAGGTGGTGGCAGAAACCCAGTTAAAATACGGCACTAGTCAGGTCAGAGTGTAAGCAGTGAATGGGGCTGAGAATAGACTGAATTCTGAACATGTTGAAAATAAAGCCAATTGGAGGATAAGATGGATTAGAACTAGGGTAGGAGGGAAGTCAACAAGTGAAGAAATGACTCCAAAATATTTTGCTTAAACAACTGAAAAGATGGAGTTGCCATCAGTTGGGGTGGATAGGACCCTGTTGGAACAAGAAGGAAAGGTAAGAGTTTGGTTTTGAACATTTTAGGTATGCCTTTTAGTCATCTAAGTGAAGACAGAAGGGGGGAGTTAGATAAATGCATACAGCAGGGGTCAGCAAACTTTTTCATAAGGGATCAGATGGTAAATATTTCAGGCTTTGTGGGCCAGGTGTTTTCTGTCAATGTGTAGCCACAGACAGGAAACAGAAGAATGGGCATGGCTGCTGTTCCAATAAAACTTCACAAAAAAACAGGCTGTAGCTGAATTTGACCTGAGGACTATAGTTTACTAACTTTTGGTCTAGAGTTTGGGAGAAAGGTCTGGGTTGAAGGCATATATTTGGCAATTATCAGTACAAAATACTTATAAGGCCATGCTAATCTGACACAATAACTCATGATTCCACATTTGATATCTGTGCTCTCCCCCTTGTCATAAATAGTAATTGTACCTTTTAAACCATATATCTATTTTCCTTAAAAAGGATCCTGCCAGGAACTATAAAAAGCCAATTTGATGAAATAAAAATGTAAATGAAAAAAACTTTATACCAGGTTTGGTGGCTCACACCTGCAATCCCAGCACTTTAGGAGGCAGAGGTGAGAGGCTTGCCTGAGCCTAGGGGTTCAAGACCAGCCTGGGCAACTTGGTGAGTCCTCGTCTCTATAATAAATCAAAAAATTAGTCATCTGTGATGACGCACGCCTGTAGTTCCAGCTACTTGGAAAGCCGAGACAGAAGGATTGCCCAGCAGATCAGGCTGCAGTGGCAGTGAACATGCCACTGCACTTCAGTCTCAGAGACAGAGTTAGATTTCCACTCCAAAAAAAAGAAAAAAGAAAAATTTAAATAAGGAATACAACTGATCACTAAATATACATGTACCCAATGTGTATTAATATGTAGTCAACTTGCAGCACTCATGTACCATTGAGTATTTAAAGAAGGCTGTGTTATTCAGCTTAGCCAATCTATAGACATATTGATTTAGCACACCTATGCATATATATGTGTATATTTACAGTGGACCCTTGAACACACACTTGAACTGCACTGGTCCACTTATGTGCAGATTTTTTCCATAAGAGTTACAGTGATTGTGCCTACCTCTCTTGTTCCCCTTCTACCTCCTCCACCTGTATCACCTTTGAGACAGCAAGACCAGCCCCTCCCCTTCCTCCTTAGCCTACTCAGTGTGAAGACAATGAGGATAAAAACCTTTATGATGGTCCGCTGCCACTTAATGGTAAGTGTATTTCCTCTTTGTTACGATTTTCTTAACATTTGTTCTTTGTTTATTTTATTATAAGAATATAGTATATAATACATGTCCCATACAAAATATGTGTTCATCAACTGCTTATGTTATCAATAAGGCTTCCAGTCAACAGTAGGCTATTAAGAGTTAAATTTGGGGAAGTCAAAAGTTGGATTTGTGACTACATGAGGGGTTGGCACCCCTAATCCTGCATTGTTTCAGTGTCAACTGTATACATAAAACCAAGACGGAAATATTTTGTCAAATCATAGTCAGAATAAATTAGAAATGCCACAGATAACACCAAAAAAAGTGACATCAGAGCAAAAAAGGAAATGGACACTTGGGAAATGATTGTCCAAATAATTCCTGATTTCACAGCCAGAAGTACTTAGAAAATAAACCAAAAAATGTTTTAGGATGAAGTATGATGTAATTCAATGACAAAGGAGGACTCACCAAAGAGATAAATCAACAGAATGTTTAACAATTAAACAGGCTGGACTAGGTGGCTCAGCCTGTAATCCCAGCACTTTGGGAGGCCGAGCCGAGTGGATTGCCTGAGCCTGCGGGTTCGAGACCCACACGGGCAACTTGGTGAGACTTTGTCTCTACAATAAATCAAAAATCAGCCAGGCATGGGAGCGAGCGCCTGTATTTCTGACTACTCGGAAGACTGAGGTGGAAGAATCGCTGGAGCCCAGCAGGTCAAGGCTGCAGTGGCTGGGAGTGTGCCACTGCACACCAGTCTGGGTGACAGAGTGAGACTCCAAATCAAAAAAACTCAAAAAAACAAAAACACACACAATCAAACAATATAAGATGGGTTCTTTCCAAACTACTTAGTTTAGCAAAGAGAAAAATACTACTAAAAATGCTTGTAGCAAGAAGAAAACCAAACTTAATAAGCAATATTAAAATGACATAGACACACATATAATCCCAGCACCTTGGGAACTGGAGGTGAGAGGATTGCTTGAGTCCAGAAGTTTGAAATCAGTCTGGGCAACATAGCAACATGGCAAGAATTCATCTCTACAAAAAAGTTTTAAAAGGTTAGCCAGGTGTGGTGGCACACACCTGTAGTTTAAACTACTTGGGAGGCTGAGGTAGGAGGAGCACTTGTGACCAGGAGTTCAAGGTTACAGTGAGCTATGATGGAGACACTCCAGTCTGGGTGGCAGAGCCAGACCCTATCTCAAAAAAAAAAAAAAAAAAAGATAGAAACATAGTATTACAGAAACAGAGAAGGCCAAAATGAAGAGAGGAGAGGGCAGAGGGAAAGGGAGAAAGAAGGCTATAATAAGACAGAGAGCAAGCATGCATGCCAGAGAAGGAACTATTTCTACATGCACAAGTTATTTTAGAAGAAAACAGGAGACAATAGTCTCTAAAGCAGTGTTTATTAACTTTTTAAAATTATGTTCCTCTTAAAGAGTCTTTCTAGACATTTTTTTCCTAATCCTAGCCCTAATGAAATTTCAATACCCCAGATATGCAGTATATTTGTTTATGTATAGATATATAATACATTGTTGCAAGGGCCATACACCATTTTAATATCTAAAATTTTGCCCCTGTGAACCAATGCCTCGTCCCATCCCTGTTAAGGGCAATATTGCCCCTTGACAATGACTGCTTTAAATAATGGTCTATCTCATATCCAACTTGCATCCTTCGTAGCTTTTTCTGAAATGCCTTGGTTGGTGGGGTAGGTGGTGGAAAGGTGACATAGGGAGCATTAGTAAAATATAGAGAAGGAATCAAAAACTTGCTTTTGTTGTATTTGCTTTATCCCTCTTTAGTCAAATCCAATTTGACTGTGAAACATAGAAATGTGTAAAGAAAAAAGAAAACAGTTTTAACCGAAGTATCTACATTTTTGAAAAATATGGACTAAAATGTTAGGGAAAATGGGTGCCAAATAGAAAGAGAATAATTCAGAAGAAATATTCTCATAACATAATTGATAGAATGAATACCACATCTAAAGATCAAACTAAACGTTACTTCCACTTTCTAAAGCCTAATCAACTACCGAAAGCCTTTGGTAGCTGGGATCAGTGTGAGTTATACAATTATGCTCAGTCTGTTTTGATGAGATAGTCTGACGGTGATAGTATCTGAGTTTCTAGGTCTCAAACCAATCCCAAATAGGGATTTCGAGACATAAAAACCACTGCAGGGACCTGCTATAGAATTATGATTATCTGAATTATGCTTATCTTAAATTCAGGAAGCTTTCTGTCTGCAGAAAAGACAGTGGCTTGAAAGTGATAATGTGAAGGTAATGTCGCAGCCTGTTCATCGAGGTCCTTCTCCATCTCACCACAATGCCCTTGGGTGGTGTCAAGCCAGGAGGGCAAGTTCCCAGGGCTGAAGATGGGGCATGACTCATGGGATCTATGCAAACCCTGTGAGTGAATTCTGAGAAAAAGAAATGAGTAACATGTTGATTTTGTTTCTAGCTAAATAAGATAAGTTATTACCATCAGTATGGTGAAGTCTGATTCCCCACTTACATCCTGTGTGAGCTCTATGATAGTATCATCTGATGCAGCAAGCTTATGTGAAAAAATTTGTTTTTAATGAAAATTAAAAATATGTTTCAGCCTCAGATTTTTACTCCAAATCTTTCCTCTAAACACCAAAGAATTTTCCTCAGAGTCAACTTTAAACATAAAGCTGCCTATTTTTCTGTTTGCTCAGAAGGAAAGAGACTGTGGAATGATAACACATTAGTGGAACATAAGGAAGCCGGAAGAAGAAATTGATGAGGATGGTAATGAAGAGATTTTCCTAATGATCTGATTTTCCCGTCTCCCACCAGCTACACTTCTGGTCTGTGACTTCTTTAGGACTCTTGTGTAATCCTGTTGTACATTGGAGCAATGTTCATTGTTTTAAACAAAGTAAATAGCAAATGACAATTGTATATAGTAGCTTTGAACTAAGTTCCATTATTGCAAGGTCAGTGCTTAGCAAATTTTAAACTTCTCAGGAGGGGCACATGTTTAATGCTATTTTACTGTAATAAATTCTCAATCAGTTTATTCACCCAAGCACTCATTCAATTATCCACCCAAGTTCTATTCATCTCTCCACATTATTTTTAAATAACATATACCTATTTCCTACAAGATAAAATCCAAGCCATTCCTTGGCTTGACAGAGATACTTCCCAACCTGAACCCAATCTAACTTTAATAGGGAATTGCTATTGGAGCCTAACTTTTGCCCAATGCCAACTTGTTTGGTTATGTGTGGTACCCTGGTAGGAAGACCACTGGTAATTAATTCACTTGTTTCAGCTAGGAGTTTCCGAAAAACTTTCGTGTGTGTGTGTGTGTGTGTGTGTGTGTGTGTGTTTGTGGTGGGGGGAGGGTGTCAGACAGGTAAACTGGCCTGATAACAACTTCTCAATTGTAAGTGCATCCTGGTATCCATTGGTCAGCCTTGTCCACAACCTAGATTCATTTTTGAATATTAGGAGAGATGAGACTGAAAGTAAAAAATGGAAGGAACTATGCTCACTAATAACTCTGAAGCACTGAGACACAAGGAAGCCTCGCATTGGTTCCATGAGGCTAAAGAATGGAGCTTCTCTTCGAATCGCCTCAGTTTAGCACATGGTAACCATTGAATATGTGTTGAAGTAAATGACAAATGAATGACAAAATGAATCAGTGTAACATTTCCAGGAAACATACTCATAAAATGTGTCATGGAAATGTGCTCCCAGATGCTAGTCGCTTTTATTTTCTTCTCAAAAAATTTAGTAATATGTTGACATTTCATAAACAATCAGTATATGCTACAACTCTCCAGTCAAATTTGTTTGTTTGTTTGTTTGCTTTGGCAAAAGATAGGGATTTTTATTGTAAATCTCTACTGTGCAAAACATAGGAGTTTGTCATGTGTTCTAAGTCAATATGAACAGGTCAATACTTACAGAACCCTTCCTTTCAAAAGCAGGCTGTGCTATATGTAGCTACTAATAAAGGTTCTGTAGTCAAGAATACAGATGCCTATCATACTACTACAAAAATGGGATTGGCAGTAGTGGGACATTGCCAGGAGAGAGGGGCACATAACATCAATAAGGGTGCCTGATCCTAATCCAGGCAAAGTGAGGTCCAAAACATCATCTGTACCTAAACCACTTACGTGCCCAATCCTAACTTGAAACTCACAACTTTAAAACAAAACAAACAAACAAGAAAAGAATGTAGATGCCAACTAATGGGGAAGTTTCACTAATTAACTTAAACAACTGACCAGTAATTCATTAAAGGGAAATAATCCACAAGTTAGCACTGGTGTTTTTTGATTTTCAGGCTGGATTATAACTCTATTATAATTCTATTAAAAGAGATATTAGTCAGCTGAAATCCTATACCTTTTATCTATACTGCTTTAGGTACCTTTTTTTTTTCATTAATTGTGTTGTTCTTACAATCACCCATTGTCTTTTTATCATAGGATCGAATCACTAAAGGAAGATACCCTGGTATGTACTGAAACACACAATGGTACCTAAACATTCATTCCAGGGAACCGTTTGTGTGTTTCACTGTGCTGTTATGTGTACCCCATATTTTCTACTCTGAATACAAAATGTATCCAGCCAAGTTTTAAACAACCAGTGGCTTTCCTCTGAAGACACTAATACTTGGACTAGTTCCGTATACAGTATTTTGGTACTTCCCCATAAAATTAGTATGAAAAGTCTATTCAGCAAAAGTGGATTGAAGAATCATTTTTTTCTCTTGGAATTTCCAGTTTTTCTCGTTTTAGACAAGAAATGCCACAACTTCAACTTTCTCACAGTCCTTAAGGTATTTGCTTGAAGTCTAAAATATGAAGGTCAGAATATTTCCAAGCCAATAACTGACAACAACCAAAAAAGCTCAAATGAAGTCAGGAAATTCCTGACAAAACAAACATTTAGATGTCAAATGTAAGTTGCTACTCAATATAAAGTCAATGTTTGAAGAGGGTTTTAAATTGTACAGTGGCACTATCAAAGCTCATTGCAGCCTCAGACTCCTGGCCTCAAGCAATCCTCCTGTGCCAGCCTCCCAAGTAGTTGTGACTACACGCACAAGCCACTATGCCTGGCTAATTTTTTTTTAAGTTGCTTTGGAGAGATGGGATCTTGCTATGTTGCCTAGGATAGTCTCAAATGCCTTGTCTCATAGGATCCTCCTACCTTTACCCTCCAAAGTGCTAGGATTATAACCATGAGCCACTGTACCCAGCATATTCTTATTGTTAAATATTTATTGAACATAACATATTCAATGTACACTTGGATGCTAAACATATGGTAAATGTGGTTATATTTTTTAAAAACCACTGACAGTCATTTTCCAGTTAGAATATATCTTTAATTATAATTTGCAAGAGCATAAGAATATAATGTCAATATTGTAATTCATCTGGAAGGAAAAAAATAGTTTAATATGAAATATTTTTGCATCAAAAATCATTCCTAATGGAATTAACAGTTATCATTGAACAATGTTGACATTGTAGATGATGTATTTCCAATTTCATAAGAAATGCCACATAATACATAGTTTCTAATCTGATATTAATAATTGCTAGAAGACAAAGTCAACAATGCCAGTCAACATGGAGTTTGTCTAAGTTTTACTTATGATCATAATCAATGAAGTATTTCTATATTTTGAAGTTAGCAGAATTTTTTAAATGTCATATGGTTATGATTAAAATTAGTAACTTTATGGTCTATGATATGAAGTTGACTCAGGGGCCCTCAGACAACAGCTATTTTGTGTTAGCGGTCTCATTGTTTCCATTAAATAGCTATTTACAGTGTGTGATGAAATGTACACCATGATATAGTGGCTAGACGTGTATTTTTTTCTGTTAGAGTAGGCAAATCTCATCTGTAGTGGAGCACTGTCATTTTTATAATCCTAGTAAAAGTCAAATAAAATTATCACCTAAGAATATGAGGGAGGATTCCCCCCCCCAAAAAAAACCCCAGAATTACTCTTTGGAGGGCTGTCTCTTTGTAATATAGGCTTCCCCTGCTAGGTAAGTATTCTAGGAACCCATCTGCATCAGTGTACCAGCCAGTGTTGTTGTAAGAGGCTGCATTTGGTGTCAGTGTATTTTTTTTTTTTAATTGGAGAGTCTTTCAACACGTTTGCCCATTTCATGATGGGTGGTTTACATGAACAACCTGTCCATATCATGCTGAGTATTCAGTAGTTTTTGATACCCTCCCTTTTCACCTGATTTCACCCTGGGCGACTTTTTTTTATTTCCTTGGATGAAAAAAGGTCCTCAAAGGGAAACATTTTGCTGAAGCGGAACAGGTGAAACAAAAACAGCAGAAGCACTAAAAGGCATAAAAATAGATGCAATCAAAAACTGTTTTGAGCAGTGTATTGCACCAAACAGAGAATACTTTGAAGGTGACTGAAGCTTAAACATGTAAGAATAAATATGCATTTAAAAAATACATTCCAGAGTTTTGGGGGTTCACCCTCATAGATTCTCTTATAATCATCTAAAAATAATAATGTTAATATTCTGAAGTAACAATAAAGGAATTATGTTACTTAGCTGTAAATCAAACACCTACTAGATTCCCATCTGAATTTTTCAATGTAAAGCACTACATGGTACATAATATTTTGGAAACTGAAACACCAGTTAGTCAAACTCCTATAGCATATATGTCTCTTCTAAGTGGCAGAACTCAAGTCAAACATATTAGAGATAATACTATATGGACATTAATTTAAAGCAATGCTGTTCTTTATTGTTGGTTTCTTATCTTTCCCACAGAAGGGACTGCTTCAGTGGCTATTAAACTAAAGGCATTCTCTCTGCTATAAAAATTCTCCATTATTCATTGTATTTTAAAGATAATTACATTCCATTAAATGACCCAGAAAAAGTGCTACTTTCCAGAATTTAACATAATATCCAGCCAGATAAATTCTTATCGGCACTCAAGATTTTTTCCCACTAAGTAGAGGAATAATGATAAATACTATTCATGCCGAATTTCTCACTACATTTCTTAGAAGCAAAGAAAGATTATGTTGTAGTGCCAATATTTCCCTAAGGCTCTCTTCTGAGAGAACTTCGTGGCATCCTTTGCTGAGTTTTCCAAGCATAAGGAGTAGAATATGGTACCAGAAATAAATATTGGCCTAAAAAGACAAGCAAATCTTTCCAAGGAATGGCCTTATTAAAATATCCTCCCTGCTGGAGACAGCCCACAGAATGGGAAACAATATTTGCCAGCTGTGTATCTGACAAAGGCCTAACATCTAGGATCTACAAGGAACTCAAACGTGCTGAAAGGAAAAAAACAAACAGCCCCATTAAAAAGTGGGTAAAAGACATGAATAGACACTTCTCAGAAGAAGATATACGGGCAGCCAACAGACACATGAAAAAGTGCTCAGCCTCACTCATCATCAGAGAAATGCAAATCAAAACTACACTGAGATACCACCTAACCCCAGTAAGAATGGCCATCATTAATAAAACAAACAACAACAGAAGCTGGCAAGGATGTGGAGAAAAAGGACTGCTTCTACACTGCTAGTGGGAATGCAAACTAGTACAACCTCTTTGGAAGACAGTGTGGCAGTTTCTGAAAGAACTAGAAATTGACCTTCCATATGACCCAGCAATCCCCCTACTGGGAATAGATCCAGAGGAACTCAAATCATTATACCAAAAAGATACCTGCACACGCATGTTTGTTACAGTTCTATTAACAATAGCAAAACACAGAACAAACCAAGCTGCCCATCGAAGCTGGACTGGATTTTAAAAAATGTGGTACATGTACACAATGGAATATTATGCAGCCATAAAGAAGGACAAGCATATGGACTTCGCAGCAACTTGAATGGATTTAGAGTCTATCAAACTCAGTGATCTATCACAGAAGTACCATATGTTCTCACTCACAAGCAAACCTTGAATAATTATCATAATACTATAACAAAGGGATTGGCAGTAGTGGGAAACTGCCAGGGAAGGGGGGTGGGATTGGTAGTTGAGGGAAACTGCCAGGGGAAAGGAGCACACCTCACCAACAAGGGTACATGCATAATGAACACTTATATACCTAACCCTGAATTGTACCCCACATCTTTAACATAATTTTTAAAAATAACCAAAAAAACCCCCACTATAACTTGTCTTTTGAATTCACAAGTTGTGAGGTGTGATAAAATGCAACTTGATTTTGGTCTCTTACTGCCTTTTAAAGATATATCCAGTGCTGGTTTCTTCTCCTGTCCCTGAATGGAAAGTTGGGTAGAGCCCTTGAGTTTTCCACTCATTCTTAGATAACTGACAGTACTAGAGTAGCAAAATCTCAACTATAGCTTGTTTCAAAATTACAATGTTAAATTAGTACAACCTCTGTGGAAAACAGGTGGTGATTCCTGAAAGATCTAAAAATTGTCCTTCCATATGACCCTGAAATCTCCCTACTGGGAACATACCCGGAGGAACTCAAATCATTCTATGAAAAAGATACCTGCACATGCATGTTTATCTCAGCATTATTCACAATAGCAAAAACATGGAACCAACCATGCTGCCCATTGAAAGAGGACTGGATAAAGAAAAATGTGCTACACATACATGATGGAATATTATGAAGACATAAAGAAGGACAACTGAGTAATCTATCACAGAAACAAAGAACTGAGTACCACATGTTCTCACTCATAAGCAGATCTTGAACAACTATCATAATACTATAAGAAAGGGATTGGCAGTAGTGAGAAACCACCGGGGTATGGGGGCAGGATTGGCAGTAGTGGGAAACTGCCAGGGGAGGGAGGGCACACCTCATCAACAAGGGTAAGTGCATAATGAACATTTGTATACCTAACCCTGAATTGTACCCCACGTCTTGAAAATAAAAAATTTTTAAAAATACAAAAAATGTACAATGTTAGATGAAAGATATAAACAACAAAAAAATTATATCCTCCCTGCTGTCAACCATTGCTGAGTAGTAAATACCAGAGGAAGTCTTTCTGGGTATAGGAGACATAGGCCCACAAGAATCAAGGAGGTTTTTGCTTTTTGTCTTAGTTTGTTTCTAGCTGTGGTAGAAAGTCATAGAGCCTTACTGAAACAATAACTTGTAATTTTTAAAAATCTTTGTGAGCAGGACATTGGTAATAGGTTTTCCTGTTGCTATTTGAATTTCTATAAACTTTCCTCAAAAGTCAACCACGCTTCCTGTGTATTCGCCCACTCAATCACTCATTAATTAATTCCACAAGCATTAACTCTGTTATCAGACAAATTAGCTAATATCCCTGCCCTGGAAGAACTCAATCTCATCTCTCTTCTTTCCTTGTAATCTCTTTCAGCAGCCCAACCAAGTTTTTGAGAAATTAGGAGGCTAAAAAGTAGTGATGACACTCTAAGTCACACAATTTAGTTCCAGCTTGTTAGACCCAACCACAAACCATGTGCATTCAGGTAGTGCTGTTTTACGGTCACCTTCAGGAAGCAATTCTGAGAATTAGCACTACTATATAGCTTAAGACATGCTTAGTGTTTTTGATGCCTTGGTAAAGTGTGCCTCAGCACTGAAAGTGAGTCACCTATAAAAATTTGAGTTTTACAGGCAGATTTCTAGGTCGATCAGTCAGTCTCACACATACCCTGTTAGCAATTTCTTCTGCTACACTCAAGGTCAGACTCTTCCCTTTCACTTAGACACTCAAATTGTAATGTGCACAGAATCACTCAAAGGACTTATGAAAAATAAAGATTCCCGGACCCTCCCACATCATAGATTCAGTCTGTGAACTGAAGCATAGACTCAAGGAGTGGGCCCAGTTACTAGCTTTGCAATTAACTGCACAGACAATTATGCACACTAATTTTTGAAATCCAGTCCTAGGCTGACAACTGAATAAACCTCTTAGTTCCCGATCATGTTAATATTTCATTTAATTTGCCTTAAATATCTTTGCTAAAATAATCTCAAAAATATCTAATGGCTGCTTACTATTTAAATAAATTATGTTTGTGTGACTTCTAGGAACTTCAAAAAATGTAAATCTAACCACATTCTTAACTTACTGCTCATTCCTAACCTACCCAGCCCTTGCTGGATTATTTCATTTTTCTCAAATATCACTGTCATTTTCCACCTCTGGCTTGGTTAATTGTTTTCACTCTTCTTGTTAAAATTTTTAATCAGTCTAACCTGAATGCTCCCTCTCCCTTAAAACTTAGCCTGGTTCCCCAAAGCAGACACTCTTTCTTCTTCCTTTGCATTCTTCCAACACTTTATATTTATTTTATGATAATGATCATATTTTGTCTTATCTTATGGTTACTCTTATACTTGTCATTCTCTCTCTAGATTGCAAATTCCTCAAGGTAAAAAAGCAATGTGTCTTATCACAGTTGATACTTAAAGTGTTCAAGTGAAATGTAGAACAACAAATGCTCATTTAGTCTTTGATCTTAACAAAAGTCATCTATAGGTTCTGCTGCAATCAAACACTAAAGGAGTGTTAAAGGAGCGTCTCAGTTGAGAGTGTAAATTGTGCTCTCCTCTTATTAAGTCATTTCATCATCAAGTGTGCTATCAGTAATAGAACGTTTGTATTTCTACTTTTCTCTGGTAATTGGTAGGTATACTCTATTACAGATTTCTCACTAGGTTTTTCATATATAATGCTTATGAAATTTTGATATAAAGGAGAATTGTGAAAAGACAGGAATAAGGGAATTAATGTGTTGAAAATCATGTTAATATAGCTTTGGACACTTTGTTTATAGAAGGCCTTTCTTTTTTCCCACCTCCTACCCCTCCCCCCTATAGTATGCATTTCAATGCAGGTTGAAAACACCTGTTGTTTAAAAAGTGAGGTATATAATTAGCTTTTAATGAATTTGAATTAAAAACCCTCTTTTGTATAGTGTTGAGTGAGAGTATTCTAGAAATGACTTTTTAATGTGGAGGGAAATAAAGCAGGTTACAGAATAAATTGGTGAATTAGTGCCCAATATGGAAAAGAATTAACCAGAAATTACAGATAATAAAGAGGAATTACATTGGAAGATAAGCAAAAAGCAGTAAGAAATTGCTTACAGAAGCAGATGATGTTTTTTATTCTGCATTGTTGTTAATTGAAATATTAGTCATAATATTTGTCAAAATTACTGAGTTTTGACCCTCGAATTTTCTTCATTTTCCCTAAAATCTTAATAAGTCTAAAATATTAATATGATGTGATTTGAAGGACTGAAAACTTCAAGGGAAGTCTTTAAAAGAGACTAGGTGAAGTAACATTTTAAAAACAAGAAATTCAAAAAGACATAAAACCACTCCTATGCAACATAGTTTTGGAAGTTCTTGCCACAGCATTTAGGCAAGAGAAAGAAATAAAAGGCATCTATATTTACAAAGAGGAAGTCAAATTATCTCTGTTCACTGATGACACGATTGTACACCTATAAAACCCTAAAACTCTCCCAAAAGAATAATAGACTTTGATGACTAGTAGTCTTCAGAAAAATCTTAGGATACAAAATCAACATACAATAATTAGTGTATACTTATACACTAAAAATCTTCAAGTTGAGAGCCAAATCAAGAACGCAATCCCTTTCATAATAGCCACACCTACACACACACACACACACACACACACACACGCACACACAAACACACACACACACATGCCTAAGAATATATTTAATCAAGGAGGTGAAAAATCACTACAAGGAGAACTATAAAGAAATTGTAGATGACACAAACAAATGGGAAAACATCCCATGCTCATGGATTAGAAGAATCCATATTGTTAAAATGACCATATTGTCCAAAGCAAGCTACAGATTCAATGCAATTTCTATTACCAATGTCGTTTTTCACAGAATTAGAAAAAAACAATTGTAAAGTTCATATGAAACCAATACAAAAAGTATGAATAGCTAGAGCAATCCTAAACAAAAAGAACTGAGCCAGAGGCATCGTATCACCTCCAAGTTATACTACAAGGCTATAGAGATTAAAACAGCATTGTATTTACACAAAAAGAGATACATAGATCAACGGAACAGAATAGAGATCCCAGAAATAAACCACATACCTACAAGTGACTTATCTTCAACAAAGGACACCCATTCAATAAATGATTCTGGAAAAATTGACTAGTTATATGCAGAAGAATGAAACTGAACTCCTACCTCTCATCATATGCAAAGATTTATTCAAGATGGATCAAAGGCCTAAAGACCTGAAACTCTAAAAATCCTATAAGAAAACCTTAAAAGTTTTAGAAAAAGCCTTCTAAACATTGGCCTAGACAAAGAATTTTTGATGAAGACCCCAAAAACAAATGCAACAAATACAAAAATACAAATGAAACTTAATGAAACTAAAAAGCTTCTACACAGAAAGAGAAATCATCAACAGAGTGGACAGACAACCTAAAGAATGGGAAAAAAAATTTGCAAGTTATGCCTCTGACAAAGAACTGATACTCAGAATCTAAAAGGAACTCAAATAACTCAACAAGAAAAAAACAAATAACCCCATTAAAAACTGGGCAAAGGACATGAACAGACATTTCTGAAAACAAGAAATATAAGCAGCCAAACACATGAAAAAATTCTCAACATCATTTATCAGAGAAATGCAAATGAAAGCCACACTGAGATATCATTTCACACCAGTCAGAATGGCTATTGTTAAAAAGTTAAAAAAAATTAAAAAGATGTTGGATGGATGTGGAGAAAAGGAAATGCTTGTACAGTGTTGGTAGAAATGTAAATTGGTTCAATCTCTATGAAAGCAGTATGGAGATATCTCAAGGAACTAAAATACAGTTACCATTTGACCCAGGAATTCCACTATTGGGTATCCACTGAAAGGAAAAGAAATCAGTATATAAGAAAGACAGCCGCATTCATATGTTTATCACAGCACTATTCACAATAGCAAAGTCATGGAACCACCCTAAATGTCCATCAATGAATGATTGGATAAAGAAAACGTGATATCACATTTTATATCATATATATTCTCAGAAGCAGAAAATCAAATATTGAATGGTCTCACTTATAAGTGGGAACTAAACAATGGGAACACATGAACATAAAGATGGCAGTAATAGACACCAGGGACTCCAAAAGGAATAAGGAATGAGTGGTGAGTGTTAAAAGATTACCTAGTGAATACAGTGTTTAATATTTGAGTGAGGGTTATGCTATAAATTCAACCCCCACTAGTATGCTATGTACCCATGTAACAAACATGCACATGTACCCCCTGAATCTAAAAAATATATATATAAATACTGCTTATGTACAATAGAGGAAAAAGGTATGAACATAAAATGTAAATGTATACATTTAACTTCCTTACATAAACACAATATTTTTTTGAGCTTCAAAGTAGAGTTTTAAGATCCTTAATTATTAACATTTATTTATATTACAGGTAGAAAGCTAGGGAGTCTGAGGACCAAAATCTCATATTGGCATATTACTAATAGGTGTTTTTTGTGAAGTGGGAGAAGAAATACAATAAAATCTCTCCTACTCAAATATATTTCTCAATTATTGATGAAATTATGACATTCAGCCCCTAAGGAAGACGTCACTGGATGTAGACCAGAGGATAAACACAAAAAGTTCTATATTCTTTAAAACACATACATTGCATGCTTATATTGGTTTTTCTTTTGCTTCTCTTATAAATTACTACACGTGTAGTGGTGTAAGACAATACAAACTTATTATCTTAGGATTCTGTAGATCAGAAGTCAGCTGTGGGTCTCCCTGAACTAAAATTAACATATTCTGACAATACCAATTGCTGTCAAGGGTGCAAAGCAACAGGAACTCTCAATCGTTGCTGGTAGAAAAAAAAATAGTATGACCAAAAAAAATGATCACAACTGCTACAATAATAAATTTCTTTAAATACTTTTAAATAGTAGTATGACAACTTTGGAAGATAATTTTACAAAGTTAAGCGTGGTTGTAGTATACCATAAAATCCAACAGTTAAGCTCCTAGTATTTCTCTAACTTATTTGAAGACTTATGTTCACACAAACATTTGCACATGAATCTTTTTCAGCCTTATCCATAATTGTCAAAAATAAAAAGCAACCCACATTTCCTTCAATAAGTGAATGGATAAACCAGAAATTGCATATCCATTCAGTGGAATACTAGTCAATGACTTTTTAAAAATGAGTTATCAAACTATGCAGAGGCAAGGATACATTTTCAATATTGATAAGTGAAAGAAACCAGTCTTCAAAGACTACATACTATATGATTGCATTCATATGATATTCTGGAAACACAAAACTACAAAGATAATAAACAGTGTTTGTTAGTGATTGGGGGATGGTTAAATAGGTGAAAGACAGAAGTTTGGGGTGGATAAACCATAACATATGAAAATTTAATACTGGATATATGCATTCTACCTCTGTCAAAACCCATAGAACTTTACAGTGGAAAAAAGGATTAAAAATATGTACATTAAAAAATTATTTCCAGAGTCAATTAATAAGTCATATGTATAAGACTAGAGTCAAAAAGACCTCTACATAAGCACTTTACACTAATTGATAAGGTTATTTTCCTTAGATATATGGGCTAATAATTCTGAAATAATTATGCACTTATACTGGCATTGAACAATTATGAAAGCTGATAGCAAATGATGGGCACAGGTTTGTCACTATGGGGACCCAAGAATACAGGTAAGGAAAGCAAGGAGCCTAGAATGATCCATGTGGTAATGGATTAGAGCTGGAGACATCTGTATATCTCATTTTCTGCTTAACTTAGGCAAATTTGGTTCCATGTAAGATAATGACTAGATGTATATTTACATATATGCATATGCATATATATATACATTAGCATGCAAATATTTCCTTTCTAATATAGATTATTCTGCTAGTTGAGGGGCCTAGAAGCAATGATTCCCCAGTAGCAGTATGCACACCTACTCCAAATATGGGTTTCTAATACCACTCACCAATAAAAGTAACATTCACTTCTTGAGGAAAAAAGTGATTGATTTTAAGGACTGGGACAGGAAATAAATAAGATGAGCCTAGAACATCTTTCGTAGTACCAGAAAAGAAGGAAGTACTCAAAACAAACGAGACACGTTGATGTTCATATGTCAAAGGCACATAGAAGGCAACTGAAAGAACACCCAATGGCCAAAGCTAGAATATTCGTAACAAAATATAGTACTAGATGATAAAACATTTTGTTCCGATTGTTCTAGCTTTGGCCATTGGGTGTTCTCTCAGTTGCCGCCTATGTCTGTAATGTACTTAAATTCTTCTATCTGGAAGGTTTATCTCTTCTCCATGTATTCAATTATTTATAACAGTATGGCCTGGTGAGCATTTATTTGAACTTTGCTTTATCATCTAGTACTATAAAGTACACATAGATGCCCACCAGTCCATACTGTTATAAATAATTAAATGCATAGAGAAGAGACAAACCTCTCATGTAGAAGAATTTAAATAACTTTCATAGATACTTTACAGCAGGGACCCCCATCCCCAGGTTGCAGATCAGACCAGTCCACGACCTATTAGGAACCCAGTTGCATAGCAGATGAGCAGCAGGCGTATGAGCAAAGCTTCATTTGTATTTACAGCTGCTCCCCATCGCTGGCATTACCGCATGAGCTCCAGTTTCTGTCAGATCAGCAGCAGCATTAGACAGAACAGGGCCACACAGCAGGGGTGAACGACAGGTGGCATTAGATTCTCACAGGAGCCCTAACACTATTGTGAACTACGCCTGTGAGGGATCTAGGCTGTGTGCTCCTTCTGAGAATCTAATGCCTGATGGTCTGAGGTGATGATGCCAGTGCTGGGGAGAAGCTACAAATACAGCTTAACATTAGCAGCAAGGTTTGAATGCACACCCCTCCCACTCCCCCTGCTCCCCGTCTGTGGAAAAATTGTCTTCCGCAAAACTAGGACCTGATGTCAAAAAAGTTTGGAGACTGCTGACACCGCTTTACAGTGAAGGAGGAAGAACATAGCCCCAGCTCCTTCCATGTGGGCTGTCCATAGTGACTTCTTTTTAAAGAGGAAAGAAGTAAATTTAAAGAGTCAAGTACGGAAAAGGAGTAAATTTACAATGGAGAACACTGACAACGATGTCTCAGCCAGGTGATTGAAGGTAATGTCAGCAGTGATAAGATATGCTGAGAGTAGGCACTGGCCTTGATATGTAAGGAAAGATCATTGTCTGCCCCAAAGCCCATACCCTCATTTTAATCGTGAGAAAAACATCAGAACACTTCGGAGGACACAGTTCTCAGATGCTGCCCGTCCCCGCACCGCCCCCAACAGGTGCCATCACTCTGGCACTGCTTCTGGTTCAGTCACAATAGCCAAACAGGCGGTTTTCTGATTCTCCACACTTGAGACTGGACTGTAATGTTGAACAGGAAGAGACAGAGATGACGGGAAAGAAAAATATACAATTTGCAACACTGCTTCTAAACATAGACACGCTCAGAGATCTGCCAGTCCAGACTTTTCCACGGACCCATCTCACCTGGCTTTGCAGGAAGCCCTCAGATAAGTTTCACTAGTGATGGGGCAAATCGAAACCGCTAGATATTGAGAATAGGAACTGGGACAGAGTGTGAATTTCTCGCTCAAGAAGTTTGGCTTTCACCCTGCAAGGTCACCCAAGGGTCAAAGAATCTTGTATTTTCTGTGTGTCAGGTATGCCTCACCCTGAAAGTTTGTTCAGCAGCTTTAGAAGAATCATTCAGTGAGAACCTACACTGGAGACCAACTACTAAGCAAATGTCTCCTAGACTGAAAGGGATTCAAGGGTGAGAGTTTTGTCCTTCCTTGGCTCCAGAGAATATGGCCCAAGAGAGCTGCATCAATAAGTATCACAAACTTTTGTTTTTGTGGATGGGAGGGTAGTTGGTGTATTTGATTTTTACTGCTATAATAAATTATCACAAATTTGGTGCTTAACAATACATGACTTTATTTTACAGTTTTGGAGGTCAAAAGTCAAAAGTTAGTTTCCCCATGCCAAAAATCAAGGTGTCAGCAGTCCTGGGTTCCTTCTGGGAACTCCGTGAAAGAATTCATTGTCTTGCCTTTTCCAGCCTATTCTAGAGGCTGTCTGTATTCTTTGGCTCATGACTACCTTCATCTTCAAAGCCAGCAACAGCAGGTCAAGTCTTTCTCTTGTTGCTGTGTGATTTTTCTTTATCTGGCAAAAACTCTTTCCTTTAAAGCATGGGTCCCCAACCTCTGGGCCATGGACCAGTACCAGTTAGTGACCTGTTACGAACCAGGCCGCACAGCAGAAAATCAGTTGTGGATGGACAAACAAAACTTCATCTGTATTTGCAGTCGCACCCCATTGCTTGCATTACCACCTGAGTTCCATCTTCTGTCAGATCAGTGGCGGCATTCGATTCCGAGAGGAGTGCAAGCCCTATTGTGAACTGCGTACGCAAGGAACCTAGCTTGAGCACTCTTTATGATAATGTGTCGCCTGGTGATCTGAGGTGGTGATGCTCGTACTGGGGAGTGGCTACAAATACAGAATAACATTAGCAGTGAGGTTTGACTGCACAGAGACCATCTTACGATGGCGAATACTGACAACTGCTGACAGTTGCTTGCAGACTCATATCAAAACCATATTAGTGAATGACAAGTGAGTTGATGTGCTTCAATTTTACAGCCACATCTGATGGCATGCTTTAAATCAGAATCTGACACTTATTGTAGTCCATGAATGTCCCACTCATTATTTTATTCACCAGTTCCATTCATGCCTCTTTTTTTAATGATGAGTTGTATAATTATTTCATTATATATCACAAAGTAATAATAATAGAAATAAAGTACACAGTGAATGTTATGCACATGAATCATCCCCAAACCATTCCCCCTTCATTCTAATCTTGTGATTAGATTGAGACCACCTTGATAATCCTGGCTACTCTCCCCATCTTAAGGTCCTTATCCTTAATCACATAGGCAAATTCTCTTTTGCCACATAGAATAAGAGTCACAGGTTCTGAGAATGAGTATGGTGATCTTGGGTGGGAGATTGTTTTGTGATCACACCACAGGATTTTAGATTTATACACATCTGTAGTTGCTCACTGTTTATTATCTCTCTTTGACTTCTTGGTTACTTGATCTCCAAAATTAAGTTAACCTTCCGCCCAGTATGCTTCTTCCTTGGTTTGGGACATCATCCTCATCCAACAACCTACTTTACAGATTGAGAAGGATTTTCTGTAATCCCTCATTAGAATGGCAAGGCTGTTCATTTTAATTGCTATAGATTTCCCCAATCTCTCCTTGCTTAGCATCTCTCCTAACACAAACTACCCTTGAGTGGTTTCCATTTTCCTCAAAAGAACATGTTTCTTGATTAATGGCATCTAGCATTTGCTAGCTGGTAGGGCTCCTACTTTGTCTAATATACCTGTGTTGTCTGCACCAATGCATTTACAGTCCAGTATGAAAAAGAGAGTAAACAAACACATGTGATAATGTCCTGGGAGAGAGTATTCTTACTTTCTCTGATCATATATCCTTGATTCAGTTTTCAAGACCCACGGTTTAAAATTTGTGTGAAGTTTTTAGAGAGAGGCCATTCATGCCAGCTAATTTAGTCAAGAGTAAATATCTTTTCCCTGATTCTGGAATACAAAAATAGAAACTAAGACTGCTAAATTTTGCGTGTTAAATATGGCAACTTACTTTTAATAAAATCAAGAGAAAATGGCCTTTAAAACCTATCTCAATCACTTGTTGTCTAAGTGAAGTTAAACTTCAGACCTTAAGGACTTACACTCGGTTTAATGAATCAGAATGCCTGGGATGGGGTTTGGAAATATGCATCTTAAACAAGCAGTCTGTGAGTTTGTTGTGCACATTAATAGTAGAGAATTATTAGACCAACTCTCCAATACTTAATTTCCTGCATTTTCCAGCTTCTGTACGCTGTCCCCATTCCTTGACTCATGGCCCCTTTTTGTTCCCATTGCCAGTAACAGCAGGTGGAATCTTCAAGTCACATCTCTCTTTCACTTCGGGAGTACAGCTCTCTCTGACACTATGGGCAAAAATTCTCTGCTTTGAAGGACTGGGATGATAAGGACTGGTCCCACCTGGATAATCCTGGGTACTCTCTTCAATTCAAAATTCTTAATTTAATCACCTCTGCAAAGTCCCTCTAGCTACCTAAAGCAACATATTCACAAGTTCCAGGGATTAGGAGATGAGCAACTTGGGTGGAGGAGGACATTATTGTCCTTACTAGAATATATGTGGTATCCAGAGAGCCTTCCTCAGCTGCTACACATTAGTCATTGTGTAGCTTTTTCCCACATTCCTTTTACCCAGGTGAAAACAAGAGTAATGAGAAAGCTTTCCAGAAACATAATAAAATGATTTTCCACCACTCAACACTAGATCCAAAATGGAGACTTAAACTCAAAGGGAGAACTTCTGCTTCCCAACATCCCACTAGCTCTCTATTTGACCTCTAATTCTAATATGTGACTTATTGAATATAAAATTTAAGTGGCTAACAGTGTAATCGTTGGCTTTTATGGGTGCAGCATATGACTATAAGAACTTAGGATATTTATTTTAGTAAGTCATCAAGTTTCTGTATTGTAGTGGGTATCATATAGAAACTGTCATTTGTGTTAAAGAACATGGGATAAGCACTCTAATTTGAATTATTGTCTTTATACTTATGTTATCAACACAAGATCAAACATAAAGAATATTACACAGAGTCTACAATCCTTATTTAAACGATCTTCTCATGTAGGTTGCCTCAGTTTTTAAATATTTGAGGCTTGTAAAATCAAGCAAATTCCAGGATAGGCCATGCTGTGGCACCCCCAGAGAGAATACATACCTGGGGAAGAAACAATCCCACATCCCCCTACAGGAGGAGACCTCCCTGACCATACGAGAGTGGGAGGGGAGGCCTGCAGCCCCACCCACCTCCTCTGTCCCTCCTCCTTACCTGCTTTGTTCCCTGAGGAGAGAGTGAAAGAGGTGGCTCTGCAGGAGAGACCAGATTAGAGGAACAATTACAGAGCCTGTCACAAGAGGGTGGGTTTTTTTGTCTGCTTGTTTTTGTTTTTTTAATTTTCAATTATTTTTTAATTAAAAAAATTTTTTTTCACTGCTTGTTAGTTATCTATTTTAAAAATATTTTTCCTTTGTGCATGAATGTGTATGTGAGGGTTTGATCTGCATCGCCATCTAAAAAAATTTATTTTTGTTTTTATTTTCTTTGTTTCTTCTTTTGTCGTTTTCTGTTTTTGTGTGTATGTGAATGATTGAGTGTTCATCTTTTGATTTTGTTGTGGTTGTTGGTTTTTGTTCTTTTGTTCTTCTGGGTCTTTTTATATTCATTTTTTATAGTTTAATGAGAATGTCAATAGATGTGTGAGGGTTCAACCTGAATCCCCCTCCCCGCTTTCAGTCTTTCCTCACTATTCACTTTGTGCTAGGCATGTGTGTGTGTGTGTATGTGTGTGTTTAGTTTTCTTGGGGGTCTTTCTGTTACTGATTGTTTTGTTTCACTTTGTTGTTATTCCAGTTTGCTTTGGAGTGTGTATATTTGTTCAATTGCTTTTGCATTGGTTTCTACTCTGCATTGTCATATAGAGTGGTAGTGGGGAGTGGGTCTCAGGAAACACATACCACAGTAAACATTTTAATTTGCTAGTGGTATCAGATTCCTAGCACCCCATCCCCCACTTTATTTGAATTTCAAAAAACTACAAGAGACAGCAAAGCTTCCCATCCACCATACTACTTCAAAAAAGAACAAATTCACAGCCCAGATCAGGGAAGAATAGAGATCTGTGCAAACATCAAAAGGAACAGTCTTTTCCACTGACATTGAATAACAAAACTAAAGAGAAATATAAGAGATCTATCACAAATGAGGAAAAGCCAAAGAAAGACCTCAGGCAATGTCAAGTGTACCAAAGACAAAACTCCTGAGAAATCAGACCTTGGTGCCCAAACAATGAAAGTCACCAAAGACTGTCCCCAGAATATGACAGGGATTAGGGAATGGTTGGAAAAGTGAATAAGACTCAAGAAAGACAAGATGCAACACTGAAAGAACTTGTAACAGAGATTTTGGCAATAAAAAATTTCAACCAGGAAATAAATAACAAGATGACAAGCATGGAGAGCAGAATTAACCTAGCTGAAGAAAGAATCACAGAACTTGAAGACCAGAACATGGAATTAACCTGATGTGTAAAAAACATAGAAAGAAGACTCAGAAAGAAAGAACAAAGCCTACAAGAGATGTGGTATTATATCAAGAGGCTGAACCTATGCCTGATTGGTATCCCAGAAGAAGAAAGGGAAAGGGATAACAACTTGGAGCAAGTATTCCAGGAAGTAATCCAAGAAAACATTCCCCATCTTACCAGAGATGTGACCAGCCAAGCATAAGCCATATAGAGAAACCCCAAAAGACATTAAATGAGAAGATGAACCTCTGGACACCTAGTAATTCACCTACACAAAGGAGGCATAAAAGAAAAAAATCTTAAAGGTAGCAAGAGAGAAAGGTCAGACTAGCTACCAAGGAAAACCAATCAGAATAGCAGCAGACCTATCACTAGAAACACTACAAGAAAGAAGGGACTGGAGCCCTATATGCAAATCCTCAAAGGTAAACAATTTAAACCAAGAATTTCTTCTCCAGCCAAGCTCAGCTTCATCAATGATGGAGAATTAAAATCTTTCCCAGACATCCAATCCTTAAGAGATTATGCAGCTTCAAGACCAGCTTTACAGGAGACACTTAAAAAGGTATTAAGCACAGAAGAAAGGAAAAAAAAAAAAAAAAAAGGAATGACCACACACTTCCCAAGAGAACAGAAGAGCACAGAATCAACAGAGAATACAATGCAAAAAGAAACTTGAAAACACATACATTAACCCAAAGCCAAAAGAAAACAAGCAAACAAAGGGAAAACTTTATAAGAACCTCAAGTCAGGGATAAACAATCATATTTCAATAATCAGCCTGAATGTGAATGGGCTAAATGCACCACTGAAAAGACACAAAATGGCAGACTGGATAAGAAATCACAACCCAATTATTTGCTGAATCCAGGAGACTCATCTCGCCTCAAAGGATGCACACAAACTCAAAGTTAAAGGTTGGAAAATGAGTTTCCACGCAAATGGATCACAAAAGAAGGCAGGAGTTGCAGTCTTAATATCAGACAAAACAACCTTTAAGCTTTCAGAAATTTAAAAAGATGCAAAAGGACACTACATAATGATAAAAGGTTTAATCCACCAACAAGAAATATCCATCCTAAACATATATGCACCCAACACAGGAGCACCAGCATTTATAAAACAACTACTAAGTAAACTAAAAAAAGATATTGACTCTAACACTATTATAACAGGGTACTTGAATACCCCATTGACAGCACTAGATAGATCATTGAGGCAAAAGTCAACAAGGAGATCCAGAACCTAAACTAGACACTCGAACAAATGGACTTAATAGATACCTACAGATTATTCCACTCAACAACCACAATATATACATTCTAATCATCACCACATGGAACATACTCCAAGATTGATCACATCCTTGGCCATAAGTCAAGCATAAACAAATTCCATAAGGTTGAAATCTTGTCATGCACATTCTCAGACCACAGTGTAATAAAAACAAATATCAACACCAACAACATTTCCCCAAAGTCTACAAAGACATGAAGACTAAATAGCCTGAGACTGAACAACTACAAGATCAAAGCAGAAATTGAAAGATTCCTAAAAACAAATAAAAATGAAGAAACATCTTACCAAAACCTCTGGGATGCCCTGAAAGCAGTTCTCAGAAGGGAATTTATATCTCTATGAGCACACATCAAGAGAACGGAGAGATTAGAAGTTGAAAGCTTTAAAAAATCACCTAAGGGGGCTGGAAAGAGAAGATCACCAAAACTCTAACTTTAGCAGAAGAATCCAAATCACAAAAATAAGAGCCCAAATATGGGACATAGAAGACAAAAATAACATAGAAAACACCAACAAAACAAAAAGCTGTTTCTTTGAAAGAATTAACAAGATTGATGGACCCCAATCCAGAATGACCAAAAAAAAAAGAGGAAAAAGCCCAAATAAACACAATCAGAAATACAAGAGTTCAAATCACAACTGACCCTGAAGAAGTACAAAAGATTAGCAGAAATTACTATGTATACTGATATGGAAGCAAACTCGATAACCTAAATGAAATGGAAAACTTTCTGACATCACAAAACCTCCCCACGTTGAAACAAGGAGACATTGAGATACTAAATAGACCAATAACAACCCAGGAAATTGACTCTGTCATAAGAAAACTACCTACAAAAAAAAGTCCTGGACCAGATGTCATTCTAGCAGAATTCTACAAAACATACAAGGAGGAACTAATACCAATCCTATTGAAAGCATTCCAGGCAATTGAGAAAGATTGAATTTTCCCCAAATCATTTTACGAAGCTAATATCATCCTGATACCCACACTGGGTAAAGATCCAACAACAAAAAAAGAGAACTACAGGCCAATATCCCTTATGAACATAGATGCAAAAGTCCTCAACAAGATTCTAGCATATCGGATCCAAAAACACATCTCAAAAATCATTCACCATGACCAAGTAGACTTCATCCTCAGGATGCAGGGCTGGTTCAACATTCGCAAGACCATAAATGTCATTAAATACATCAACAGAAGTAAAAACCAAGAAACACATGATTATCTCATTAGATGCAGAAAAAGTTTTTGATAAAATCTAGCATCCCTTCTTGATAAAAACCCTCAAACACCTAGGTATAGAAGGAACGTACCTCAAAATAGTAAGTGCCATCTATAATAAACCCACAGCTAACATATTGCTACATGGACAGAAGTTGGAAACATTTTCCCTGAAAACTGGAACAAGACAAGGCTGCCTGCTCTCACCCCTCTTGTTCAATATTGTGTTGGAAATCCTAGTTCGGGCAATTAGACAAGAGAAGGAAATCAGAGGTATCCAAATAAGAAAAAATAAAGTCAAGCTATCCCTCTTTGCTGATGATGTGATCCTATACCTTGAGAATCCAAGAGAATCTGTCAAAAACCTGCTTGCACTGATAAAGGACTTTGGCAAAGTCTCAGGGTACAAAATAAATGTGCAAAAGACAGTTGCATTCCTATACACCAACAACAAGCAGGCAGAGACCCAAATTAAAAGCACAATCTCATTCACTATAGCCATAAAAAAAGAAAAAGAAAAAAAAAAAATACCTCGGCATCTTCTTTTTTTTTTTGAGTTGGAGTCTCACTCGGCTGCCCAGACTGAGTGCAGTGGCCCGCTCCCGGCCACCGCAGCCTCGACCTGCGGGCTCCGGCAATCCTTCTGCCTCAGCCTTCCAAGTAGCCGGAA
>NW_007246089.1:1323519-1323802 GCF_000164805.1 Carlito syrichta | reverse complement strand
TGAAGTAGCCGGAATTACAGGCATGCACTACCACGCCCGGTTGATTTTTTGATTTTTATTGTAGAGATGAGGTCTCGCTGCCCAGGCAGGTCCCGAACCCATGGGTTCAGGCAATCCACTCACCTCAGCCTCCCAAAGGCGCAGGATAACAGGCTGAGCCACCGAGCCTGGCTTTCGGCATCTTCTTAATCAGAGAAGTGAAAGACATTTACAATGAGAATTACAAAACACTGCTCAAAGAAATCCAAGTAGACACAAACAAATGGAAAAATATTCCATGCTC
>NW_007246089.1:1300743-1323499 GCF_000164805.1 Carlito syrichta | reverse complement strand
CAGATTCAACACAATACCCATTAAGTTACCAACATCATTCTTCTCAGACCTGGAAATGGCAATACAGAAATTCATATGGAAATATAAATGACCACAAATAGCCAAAACAATCTGTAGCAAAAGAAACAAAGCAGGAGGTATCACACTTCCATATACTTCAAAGTTTACTATAAATCAAAACAGCCTTCTATTGGTACAAGAACAGGCACATAGACCAATGGAACAGGATAGGGATTCCAGAAGCAAAGCCTCAATTCTTCAACCAACTTATCTTTGACAAAGCCTCCAATAACAATCACTGGGGAGAGGAGAATCTATTCAGTAAATAGTGATGGGAAAATTGACTGACCACATGCAGGAGATTGAAACGGGACCCCTACCTATCACCATACACAAAAATTAACTCTAAATGAATCAAAGACCTAAACGTAAAACCTTAAACTATAAGAATCTTAGAAAATACAGGAGACATCCTAATGGAACTTGAAACTGGCAACTAATTCCTAGTCAGAATCCTAAGACCAATACCTTAGAAAATAAGTTAGACAAGTGGGACCTCATCAAACTAAGGACCTTCTGCAAAGCAAAAGAAACCATCAAGAGAGCAGGGAGGCAGCCCACAGAATGGGAAAAAATATTTGCCAACTGTATATCTGACAAAGGTCTAACATCTAAGATCTACAAGGAACTCAAACGCTCTGAAGGAAAAAAAAAACCCTTTAAAAAGTGGGCAAAAGACATGAATAGACAGTTTCAGAAGAAGATATATGGGCAGCTGACAGACACATGAAAAAGTGCTCAGCCTCATTCATCATCAAAGAAATACAAATCAAAACCACACTGAGATACCACCTAACCCCAGTAAGAATGGCCATCATTAATAAAACAAACAACAATGGATGCTGGCAAGGATGTGGAGAAAAAGGAACACTTCTACACTGCTGGTGGGAATGCAAACTAGTGCAACCTCTTTGGAAGACAGTGTGGCAATTTCTGAAAGAACTAGAAATTGATCTTCCATATGACCCAGCAATTCCCCTATTGGGAATATACCCAGAGGGAACTCAAATCATTCTACAAAAAAGATACCTGCATATGTATGTTCGTTGCAGCTCTATTCACAATAGCAAAAATATGGAACCAACCTGGACTGGATAAAGAAAATATGGCACATATATGCAATGGAATATTATGCAGTCATAAAAAAGGACAAATATATGGACTTCACAGCAACTTGGATGGATTTGGAGTCGATCATACTCAGTGATCCATCACAGAAACAAAGAATAGAGTACCATATGTTCTCACTCATAAGTGGACCTTGAACAATTATAATACGATAAGAAAGGGATTGGCAGTAGTGGGAAACTGTTGGGGGAGGGGGATGGGATTGGCAGTTGAGGGACACTGCTGGGGTGGGAGGAACACACCTCCTCAACAAGGGTACCTGCATAATCAATGTTTGTATACCTAACCCCACATCTTTATAATAAAAAATAATAATAATTTAAAAATAAAATAAAAAATAAACAAAAATCAAGCAAAAATGGCCTTTATATACTTACTTGTATTCTATTTGTGATATGTTTTTGTTGTTTTGTATCAATTTTAGGAATTCACAAAGAAGTTGTGAATTGAAGCATGTGAGATATTGAACTTAGGATGTTGAAATTTTTCTTGATAGAATGGCTAGCATGATAGAGCAAGGTAAAAGAAATGAAGGCATATGCTTTTTTCTCAAACTAACCACAGTCTATAAGACAAGAGGTAATTCCTGACACTGGGAAGATGCCATAATGAGAGCTATATAAGAGGCAGTGCAACATGGTAAAAGCTACCAACAGCATGGCATGCTCCTTGTTCTGCAGAGTTCCAGCCTTCCACTCAGGAAACCCTACAGTGACACACTGTTTTCATCACACATGCCTCCTCAGAGATAGACAAATATAATCCAGATGTGCATTCATGGGAAGATCTTCATACTTTTAAATTTGGACTGTTCTGTTCAGTGGTAAGATTAATGAAATGTGTGCTGACTGGTTTCTGTTGGAAGTTCTGTAAGACAAGCACAAGGGAGTGTGCAACTACACTTCCTAAAAACCTTGAGCACCAAAGCAAACTAAATTAGTATCATGAAGTATTAGAATAAAGAAATTTTTCTTAATGATGAAGCGCCCTGAAATAACATGACCATGTTCCACAAATGATTACCCTGAGCCCATAAGCTGACATTTTACATTTTACTCTCTATATATATGTATATTTATATTTATATATATGTATATATGTATATTTATATATATATGTATATTTATATACATATATATATAATGATCTCTGCTGAGAAGCATCAAAGAATGGGCTAATAAATTATATGGCCATACCCATCTCATTTTGTTGTAAATCTCTCTAAATCCACTCGATGCCATCTAAAGCACATTTGCAGAGAGGAATATGTTACCTCTGTCTATTAAACAAGATACCGGAAATTTCCTCCCACATGCATTGCCTGATTAAAGCTCAGATGTTTTTCCCAAGGCTGATGGTATTATCAGAGAATGCTTTTAGTGGATTTTCACATTGTTCATAAAGGAATCTGGATGTTAAGCTAGTCGTGATGTAACAGTAGCAACAGAGGGTGTTAAACACCAGCCACAGTTTATCAAGGAAACAGAGTTCATGTTACCAAAGGGGTTCTGCTTGCACACAACAATTTCTCCAGTGGCTTATCATTCAAGCACCTTGGCAGGCATCCTTTTTACCCCCGTGGTGTTTCTGTTACTTAGGTGAATAGTAGAAATAAACAGAAACTTCTTCCTTTTCTCTGTCTGAGCTCAATTCCTAGTTTTGTATACGGCTCCAAAAGTATAATGCAGCATATTAGAAAGGAAAAATACTTAAATTTCAGGAGAAGAAATTGACTCAGCAGAGCTGGGTGGAGGCTAGGGAAGAAGAGAGAAGATCACAGTAATCATATCTATTATAAATCTTTAACAGAATGCAGATGCCTATTAAATTGGCATCTCTATTCCTGACACTTGTATGTCCAAGTCCATGCATCCAACTGCCATTAAACATCTACAGTTAATGATCTTATAGCAGTCATTTGTCCACAAACTGTAATAACTTGAAATAACTTTTTTTCTCTCACTAATTTTTTTCTACTTATCCTGTTTCCATCACTTTTACCATCTTTCTTCCCAGGCTAGACATCTTGAAACCATCTTTTACTTTAAGGCAAAATGTTTACTGGACTCTCAATTTCTTCTAGAGTTTGTTCAAATTTACATAGTTTAGGCCCATCCCATGAATGTAATAACATCACAATTGACCTTGATATAGTGGACCAAACTGGGAGAACATTCTTTAAAATATATTAAAAAAAATAAAAGTTTACAGATAATTGCAACTAACTGGAGGTGGTTGAGAAGTGAACAAAAATTATCCATACCAATTATATTGAAGGAATTTTAAGACATCAGTATATTTCACACATGCAAGTTAACCCCTCTAATAGCTGTTTCTTTTTTTTCCCTCTAGACTCAACAAAAAGTGTTTATTATAATTCCTATAATGCCATTGTTTTAGGGTATCTGTCTATCTTCTGTATGCACATAACTCCCTATATTTTACTATCTGCACTTACTAAGAGCCGCCTCCCTAGTCAAGAAAGCAGCAGGAAGGAAACAACTATATCATTTCCTTCCTGGCCACCATCCTCACTGGCATCTGTCTTAGTCTGTTTTCTGTTATTTGTAACAGAACATCTGAAACTGGGTCATTTATTTTAAAATATTTCATAGAGTTATGGAGGCTGAGAAGTCCAAGGTTGAGGAGCCACATCTTGTGAGGGCCTTCTCGCTGGTGGAGATTCTCTGCAGAGTCCCCAGATGGCACAAGCATCATGGGGGCGCTGAGCATTCCGGATCAGGTCTCTCTTCTTATAAAGCCACAGACCTGCTCTCATAATAACTCTTTAATCCATTAACCCCTCAATCCATTAATCCATGAGTGGGTTAATCCATTTGTGAGGCCAGACTCTCATGACCCAATCACCTCTTTAAAAGGTCCCACTTCTCAATATCACCACACTGGGGATTAAGTTTCAACATGCGTTTTGGAGGGGACAAATATTCAGCTCACCACAGCATTCCTGCCATTTTACCTTTTCTAAGAGATTAATATTCATTAAAATAACTTGGTTTTTACTCAAAGAAGTCTGAACATTTGCTGCACTGCCTTTGAGGACAGAGCAAATGAAAATGACCTAAACTTTGAAATGGCAATGTGGAAAACTATCTTTAAAAATGCAAAGTCTCAAAGTACAAAATCAATATGCAAAAGTCAGTCACATGCTTATACACCACCAACAAACAGGCAGAGAACCAAATAAAAAGCACAATCCCAAGCCGGGCTTGGTGGCTCAGCCTGTAATCCTGAGCTTTGGGAGGCTGAGGTGAGTGGATTGCCTGAGCCTGAGGGTTCGAGACCCACCTGGGCAACTTGGCGAGACCTCATCTCTACAATAAATCAAAAAATCAGCCGGGCATGGTAGCGCGTGCCTGTAATTCTAGCTACTCAGAAGGCTGAGGCGGAAGGATCGCTGGAGCCCAGCAGGTCAAGGCTGCAGTGGCCAGGAGCGGCCACTGCACTCCAGTTTAGGCGACAAAGTGAGACTCCAACTCAAAAAAAAAAAAAAAAAGCACAATCCCATTCACAATAGCCACATAAAAAATGAAATACCCCAGCATCTTCTTAACCAGAGAAGTAAAAGATCTTTGCAACGAAAACTACAAAACACTGCTCCAAGAAATAAAAAAATGACACAAACAAATGGAAAAATATTCCATGCTCATGGAATGGAAGAATCAACATTGTTAAGATGTTCATCTTATCCAAGGCAATCTAACAGATTTAACGCAATACCCATTAAATTACCAACATCATTCTTCTCAGACCTGGAAATGACAATACAGAAATTCACGTGGAATCATAAATGATCATGAACAGCCAAGATAATCCTCAACAAAAGAAACAAAGCAGGAGGTATCAGACTCCCAGATGTTAAACTTTACTATGAGGCTACAGTAATCAAAACAGCCCGGTATTGGTACAAGAACAGGCATATAGACCAAGGGAACAGGATAGAGATTCCAGAGGCAAAACCTCAATTTCTTAACCAACTCATCTTCGACAACGTCTCCACTAACAGCCACTGGGGTAAAGAGAACTTATTTAGTAAATGGTGCTGGGAAAACTGGCTGACCCCATGCAAAAGATTAAAACAAGACCCTTATCTATCATCATACACAAAAATCAACTCTAAATGGATCAAACCTAAATGTTAAACCTCAAACTATAAGAACCTTAGAAAATGCAGGAGACACCCTTATGGAAATTGGAATAGGCAACCAATTCCTGATCAAAACCACAAATGCCCATGCCATAAGAAATAGGATAGACAAATGCAACCTCATCACACTGACAGGCGTCTGCAAAGCAAAAGAAATCATCAAGAGAGTATAAAGACAGCCCACAGACTGGGAAAAGATATGGGGGGAAAAGGAACACTTCTACACTGTTGGTAGGAGTGTAAACTACTACAACCTCTGTGGAAAACTGTGTGGCAATTCCTAAAAGATTTAAAAACTGACCTTCCATATACCCAGCAAGCCCCCTTCTGGGAATATACCCAGAGGAACTCAAATCATTTTACAAAAAAGATACCAGCACTCACATGTTTATTTCAGCACTATTCACAGTATCAAAAACACAGAACCAACCATGCCATCCATTGAAAGTAGACTGGAGTTTTTTTAAATGTGGTACATATACACTATGGAATATTACACAGCCATAATATTAGGACAAGGACAAAATTATGAACTTCACAGTAACTTGGATGGATGATTCAGAATATATAATACTCAGTGATCTATCACAGAAACAAGAACTGAATGTCACATGTTCTCACTCATAGGTGGACCCTGAGCAATTATAATACTATAAGAAAGGGATTGGTAGTAGTAGGACACTGCCAGTGGCAGGGGGCAGGAGAGCACACTTCATGAATAAGGGTAACTGATCTCAAACCAGGCAAAATGGAGACCAATGTCAGGCCCAAACTTTACCTGTACAATGACCATTTGAATTCTGAATTGTACCCCACATCTTTAAAAAAAATGCAAATAAAATCTCCACTTTGCAGTGTGGTATAAATTTACCTGAAGGCAAAGAGATGGACAGAGAGCTCTCTCTAAATCCCTTCTGTTCTATTTATTTCATATAACTCTTGGTGTTATGGGAGATGTTTCATATCAAATGATATTGAGACCTATGGCAGACAATGAAAAGTATTAGTATACCAAGAGTTAATTCAATAATTTTGTTTCCTTATAACAAATAGGCACATTTCTCCTACTTGGAGAAGGTGGTACAGTCAACTATGTGGATGGTCATGTATTATCTGGAGGTGAGAGGAATAGAGCCTAAGCTTAAGTAAAAAGCTGGCCATGAAGGGAGGCATCTCTTCTACCCCACAAGGGAAGATGACAAGAAAACACAGAAGACTGAAAATGGAGGGTGGCTTAACAGATTTGCAATCCAATCTCTAGTTTCGTGATCAATGCTGCGATAAACATATGTGCAGGTACCTTTTTTATAGCGTGATTTGAGTTCTTCCGGGTATATTCCCAGTAGGGGGATTGCGGGGTCATATGGAAGGTCGATTTTTAGAACTTTTAGCAATTGCCACACTGTCTTCAGAGGCTATACTAGTTTACACTCCCACCAACAGTGTAAAAATGTTCCCTTTTTGCTGCATCCTCTTCAGCATCTGTTGTTGAGAATATATTCGGAATATACCCGGAAGAACTCAAATCACTCTATAAAAAAGATCCCTGCACACATATGTTTATCACAGCATTGTTCACGATAACAAGAACATGGAAACAGCCGTGCTGCCTATCAAAAGAGGACTGGATAAAAAAATGTGGTATATGTACACAATGGAATATTACGCAGCATAAAGAACAAAATCATCAACTTCTCAGCAACCTGGATGAACTTAGAGTCTATAATACCAAATGATCTTTCACAGAAACATCGAACTGAGTATCACATGTACTCACTCATAAGTGGACCTTGAACAACTATCATACTATAAGAAAAGGATTGACAGTAGCAGGAAACAGCAGGAGCATGGGGCGGTGGGGAGGTGGGATCGGCAGTAGTGGGAAACTGCCTGGGGAAGAGGGGACACACCTCATCAACAAGGGTTCCTGCACAATGAATATTTGTATACCTAACCCTGAATTGTGCCCCACAATTTCAAAATAAAAAATTTAAAGGTGAAAAAAAAATCTGGTTTCATCTATTTTCCATACTGTGTCCTCAGTCCAATGACCTGGTTTATCTTCTCAGAGCACAATGAAAGTGTCATATGCAATGATACCAATGATACAAGACAATAAATAACATCCTTCACACTTTTTCCAATACATGCAGATACTGATTTTTTTCTTCCAGACAATTTCACTGCACTGTACAGGGGAAGAAAGGCCATTTCTTTAGTGCTTTTTGTTTAGATAGAAAGACGCACCCAACCCACAATGGTTCTTCGGTGCTCAATAGAAGACAGCCAAAAAGGGTCTTGGGATACATTGTAATGTCTTTTTGCATATTTTCTCTCACCTGTTACATCATTAGAGATCATGAGCATCACAACATCAGCAATTATAAAGCCACATAAAATTGCATCAAGGTGATAGATTCTAGGATTCCAGGAGATACAAACTATGCCTTTTGATGTCATTCCCACACTGCAGCCATACCCAACCCATCCATAACTTATAACCTCAGAGTAATCTAAATTCATCCATGATGCTGCCAAAATTAGCATTAACGCCAGGATTGCAGCTATAATACATATATGGAAAGATTTACCATTTAGGAAGCCACTAGTGTATAATTCTCCATTGCTGAAACTGAAAGAATGAAGTTTGAAAGTATTCAAGTGGGCATTGATGGGGCACACGCAGCTTAATTCCATTCAGCCCAAGCTTCAACTCTTTTTTGCTCTGGTCTTTTGACTCCTATTTCCTTATAACTACTGACTTTCCCACATTTGGCCATGAAGCATAAACTTCCACCCAACCAGGCTGTGTTTTATCCTCTGCTCCCAGCCCCATTCTCTCTCTCTTTTTTTTTTTTTTTGAGTTGGAGTCTCACTCTGTCGCCCAGACTGGAGTGCAGTGGCCGCTCCCGGCCACCGCAGCCTCGACCTGCTGGCCTCCGGCGATCCTTCCGCCTCAGCCTTCCGAGTAGCTAGAACTACAGGCACGTGCTACCACGCCCGGCTAATTTTTGATTTATTGTAGAGATAAAGTCTCACCCAGTTGCCCAGGCGGGTCTCGAACCCGCGGGCTCGGCAATCCACTCACCTCAGGCTCCCAAAGCGTGGGATTACAGGCTGAGCCACCGAGCCCGACTCCCCATTCTCTTAATATCATCGACTTCTGCTTGTGCTCAGTGCCTCATGAAACACTACTCTCAGATCAGATTTGGAATCTGCTGGATCAGTTTTTAAGCAATATGCAAGGTTGGTATCAGTGAAATAAATGAATCATAAAATACTGAACAGCTACCATTTGTTTAGGACTGTGATATACCTACTGATACTGTAATGACTTATCTACTCAAGAAACTCGGAATCTAGTTGCTGGGTCCAGACAAACAAACAAGAGTGAAGCCAGACCATATAATCTTGAGTCAAATGGAATAGCCCAGAGTTATACACTATTAAAGCTCAAAAAAAGGGCATCAATGGAGTCTAAAACTATTAGAGAAGGTGTAACAGAGGGAATTAGCCTAAATTAGAAAATTAAGAAAGGGATTGGGCACAGTGTCTCACACTTGTATTCCTAGCTCTTTAGGAGGCTAATGTAAGAGGCTTGCTTGAGTCCAGGAGTTCGAGATCAACCCAGGCAATACAGTGAGACCTCATTTCTACAAAAAAAACAAAAAATTTTTTTAAATTGGCCTGGCATGGAAGTGCACGCCTGTAGTGCCAGCTACTTGGAAGGCTGAGGCAGAAGGATACCTGAGCACCGAAGTCGAGTGTGGTAAACCATAATCTGCACTCTAGTCTGGACAACAGAGTGAGACTCTGATACAAAAAAAAAGGAAAGAAAAGAAAAGGTAGAACTTGGATTGGTAAGAAAAAAGAAGATGGACACCTCAAGCAACATTAATATTATGAGTAAAAAACAAAGGGGTGGAAATAATGATGTTGAGTTATCAGAGCTTGGAGAGCACATGTGTGTGTCCCTCCTGTGGCCAAAGCACAAGGGAATCCAAATAATAGTTACAAGTGAGCTTGAATGTGTAAGAGGCCTGACTCTTGATAAAGTTTTGGTTTGGAGGAAACAGAAGATTATTTCAGGCTAGTGAACAGATGTATTGACTGAGGTCACAGAAGCCTTTATAACAAACCTCACAATCTCAGTCGATTAACGTAGAAGACAAGTGGGTCGTGTTTATGTAAAGTCCAGATCAGGTGTTTTTTGTGGAAGACATTGAAGACAAGTTTGTATTGGGGCAGATAAATAAATGATATCATAGCTCATATGTAGATTTCTGCCAAATACATTTATTATGAATTCACTTAGCAAAATATCTCTTAAACACCTACTATATATTATCACTATTCTTGCCTGACCAGAGATCCTGACCAAGGCAAAAGCCTTGGTCCCTGTCCTCGAGAATCTCCTGGCTGGCGAGGAAGTCAGACAACAAGAGAGATGTTATATCATCTGCTGGGGAGCACAAAGGAAGAAGGTATCTTACAGATTATGCAAGCAGAGAATCAAATTAGGGTCCTTTAATGAGAATTACTTGACTGTCCAATCAGAGCAATCGCTCTACTACATGCTTAAAATAAACACTGTAAATCCCCGAATTCAGTGGAAAAACACCTGACTTTTAATCTATTCACTCTTATCAGCTACAAAGGCAGTTGCTAGTTGCCATGTCACTGTTCTTCAAGTTTAGGTGTTTATTTTTCTATGTCCTCTTGTGGCACTATGAGTAACTGCAAATCATATTTCTTGGTGACCACTCCTGAACAGATTTTCTTCCATTATACTGCAGGTATATCAGAAATGGAGACAGAGACAGAGAAAAAGGTTCTTATTCTGACTCTTCCTGTACTAAGCGTGTTAATCTCTTAGACTCATTGGGGCTTTACTTTTCTCCTTATGCAATGATTCAGAAACTTTCTTCCAGCTCCATCTTGAAATTGTATACTTCTAATAGTCTGATTGAAATTAGATTTCTCCCCAGGGCACTTCTCTTTAATGTAGTTTATTTGACACTGTCATGTTATTTACATAGTTTAGGCATAGAGGCAGTAGTTGTACTGGTTTAGGATATGGACTTTGGCATCAGACTGAGGAGGTTCAAATCCTGCATAATACTCTTTATAGCTGTGTGGACAAGATAATAAACCTCTCTGTGCCTCAGTTTCTGTAAAATAGACATAAGGATAGACCTTACCTCCTTTGGTTGATATGAAGATTAAATGAATTAACTTAGGGGAGCCCAAACCTTTATTCACAATGCTCTTAGAGTCTCTGTAATTATTTTCACGGTGTCTCTAGGCTCAAAGAAACACCTAATAGTTTCATTTATGAAGCCAGTATGTCCAAACAACTTAATAAATGTTTATATCCTAACAATGCACAGTAGTCACCTCTTGAAAATACAATATACATATGTTTTTTAATGGTATTTTTATTTTATTCTTAAACACTCTTACTTACTAAGGAGATGTATGTGTCTCACAGTTATCTCTGCTCCATGATGTCTGAGGCCTCAGCTGGAAGGACTTGAAGGCTGGGAGTGAGAATCATCTAGCAGCATCTTTATTAACATGTCCAGTGGTTCTTGCTGGTTGTTGGCAGGATCCTCATTGGAGCTGTTAGTTGGATAATCTACATGTGCCTTGGGCTTCCATGCAGCGTGGTGACCTCAGACACCTTACAAGGCAGCCAAACATCTCACAATAGAGTGTCCAAAGAGAACCAGATGGAGATTATTGTTTCTTATGACCTGTCCTTAGAAATCACACCTTATTCCTTTCACCACTGACTCAGGCCCACCCTGATTAAAGAGGCAGAACCGTATACCTCATCACTCCCTAGGAAAAGTATCAAAATACATAGGCTGGAAAACATTGTAGCTATTTTTTGGGGGGAAAATGACATCTGTTACATCTCTCTTGTCTTCCAAAAATTACATGCATTAGGGCCTCTGTATAAATTCTATAATTCTATGTGCTGTGTATGTGTGATATATAGATGCACATGGGACACAAAAATATGATCTATGTCTATATAAATCTGCATTCATAACTTTTTTAAAAAAAATTTTAAATATATTTTATTTTAAAGATGTGGGGTACAATTCAGGATGAGGTCTTGCTATTTTTTTTTTGTTATTTTCATGCATAAGATACCTCTTTTTTTTTTTTTTTTGGTCTTTGCCACTGTGTACTATGATGGTACATGTTTCCCTAAATGGCTTTGTTTTTGAAGGGTAAACAAGGGAACAAGCACATACTTGCACTCTCCCTACAGGCCTTTACCTGCTAGGCTGTAACTGCTTATGTCTTGTCCTTACTTCTGTGGCAGGTTCTTCTCTCGTTAGAAAGGGACAAAAAAGATTAGCATTTGTTCCATCCTTATTTTACTAGAAATAACTATTCTGATAGGAGTCATCATTATTTTAGTAGAAAACACATCTCATGACTCATGCTTTATACTTTTCTCATCTGTAATGAATGCATGCCTGTCTTCCTGAACTGCTCTCTATGCCCTTTGCCATCTCAGAATTTTCTTTTGAATTCTATTTTACTTAGACTTTATATGTTGGCACACTGACAATAAATTGTCAGATTCTCAAGCTGAAAAAACTACTCTAGCATATTTAAACATCAGTTCAGAAAGCCCTGGGTTCTCCTAAAATAAATTTGCTTTTCTTTAGGGGTTTCCCCATGAGTTGTGGTATATTTTCAAATGCCCTAGAATAGATAACCTTAGGGATTTTCCAACCTCATGAGTAGACTTGATAGCAAGAAATTAGAATTTTAAATGATAGGTGCAACTCAATGTCTTTTTTCTTTTTTTCCCTATCATCTAGGACAAGAGGACCAGTCTGTGACCTGTTAGGAACCCAGCCACACTGCAGGAGATGAGCAGCAGGCCAGCTCCACCTCTTGTCAGATCATCTGCTCATTATTTTATTTACCACTTCCATCAGCGCCTCTTATTTATTTATTTATTTTTTTTGGTGAGCTGTATAACTATTTCATTATATATTATAATGTAATAATAGTAGAAATAAAGTGCACAATAAATGTTACGTGCTTGAATCATCCCAAAACCAATATCCCCCTGGCCCCCCTGGAAAAACTGTCTTCCAAGAAGCTGGTCCCTGATACCAAAAAGATTGAAGAAATCTAGGATGTTCAGGGCTTTATTTGATATTGAATTTTATAAATTACTTTTGATCTAATTATTGGAATGATATCTCATTTGTCTTCAAGTCCCTGAGTCTATTATACATCATTTCCTCACATATTTTCATCTTAATCATCCGGTTTTATTTTTTTTTTAATTACATAAGCACCGGAAATGTCTTGTAGAAATAGTAAGCACAGAAAAAGTAAAGAAGAAAGAAGAAAGGGCATGAGAAAAGGAAGTAAATGGTAACCATGTTTAAAGCAAAGGTGAACTGAATGATCTTCACTGTGTCCACTGGGCCACATAAGTTTCTCTGTCTTTCCCCCACACAGCTAGTTCCAGGCAGAACCTCTTCAGCGTTTCCCAAAGCCCACGCCCCTGCATGCTCTCTATGGCTAAACATGCAGGTCATGATGTCTGGAATGACCTTCCTCTTTCTTCTGATGAAATCTTACTTTGGGCACAAATGTTATTTTCTCTGTGTAAAGTCACAGTTCCTGTTTTGAGCATGTAGTTCTTTTCATGTCATATTGAATTGCTATTTACATGTCTAGCTCGCCCACTAAGTTCCTCAGGGACTGGGCCCATGTTTTACTCATTTCTGTAACCCTAATGCCAGACACTCTTTGATCAATTCATGCATTATGAATGCCTAAATGTATGACCTTGAATAAATTACTTAGCCTATCTGCACTTTCTGCTTTGTAAGGTGAGACTAACGATAGTATCTAACTTAAAGGAGTGTTTTGATGATTGCATAAAATAACTCATGTAGAACCTAATGTTTGACATATAATTCATATTCAGTAAATATCTAACTGTTGTTATGTGTCTTTTAAAAGACACATTTTTACTTATAAAAATCTCATAATTATAAATAACGGTCATGAAAATGGATGTTTCATTGTCTACATTTTTAAGTAAATGGCTATTTGTCAGATGGCTGAAATACCAATGTTAAACAAGTAGACTAGTTTACCACCACAATGAAATATTTCTCTATAGAAAGGCCGCATAAAGAGTCCTTTTTCCTAACAGAAAACCCAGTTTGCAATGTGACATCATAAGGTGCCAAAACAACCACTAGTGCCCTTGGCCATCAATGTAAGCTTTGTTTGATTCTGGAATATCACATATCTTTCTCTGCCTCTGTCTTATCAACTCTCTTTCATCATATAGATTCTCATATATATTTTGTGGCTTAAATTTTTCATGTTAGAAAATTCAGAATAGATTAGTTTACCAACATAAGACAGATGCAGATTTTAGCTGTTGGTTGAGAGAATTAAGTTTCACTCTCCATTGAGTTTTATGTTAAGTATTTTCTAGTTAACAGATGTGTTCAGATAAATATCGAGTACTATATTACACGTATCACACATTTGGAATTTTATTCAATGTCTCGGCAGTAATGATATTCTATAAGCAAAGTCTTATTTTGCTATAGGATTATATCATATTCCATCTTTCCTTTTATTCTAGTTTAACTCACCAAGTCCTGTGTAAACAAAAGAACTTTTGAGGTTTATTTATTTTGGGGGATTCCAGGGAGGAAACATATTTTACTATCTATTTATATAACTCTCAGCATTAGTTACCAGACTTTCCAAAATGAACTTTGATTGAAAACATACTTCTGACCAACTTCACTTAAGAAAAAAAAAAGATGCACAGAACTTGAAAGGTTTGGCTTTCCAGTGCCACACAACTGATCTAATCACTTACTTCTTAAATTATATAGGTCACTTATTTTGTAACTGAGATATTTCACTTATTTGAATAATTGTAGCAGATTAACCAACTGTAATCTACTTATGTTCAGTCATTTTTTGTTTTTTTGTTTTTGGTTTTTTGTCAGACCATTCTATTCAAACACAGAGACTTACTGTCATGCTAGGAGACACAGTGAGACATAAGAGGGTGGGGAAAAGGAGAATACAACTGAAAGAAAAATTCACTCCTCTGAAGTATTCTAATTTGTAGTCTTCATCAACATCCTTCATTATGGAGACAATACTTTTTAGTTGAATGGGGATTGGGAGGAGAATGAAAGGGTTGTTTTTATTAGTGAGGCTAGGTTAGTACAGTTTATGCTGCACTGACAAACAATATCCAAATCTCAATGGCTTAACTCAAGACAAAATGATTTCTCATATCTCTCATATGTGCAACATCCAGTGTGGATCTAAGAAACTCCAGAGACTCTTTCATGCAAGGTTGACAGCTCAACCATAGGTCCCACCATCTGCCCGAAGGCCTCCTGCAGACTTGCTACAGCAGGTGGATGAGAGCGCAAGAGAATCTCACATGCGCAATTAAACACTTCAGTCCAGAAATGACACTGGTGATTAAATGCCTCATCCCCTAAGTCAGTTTCACTCACAGCTCGTTGGCTGCTTTTCATTTGCCTAGAAGGACAGGAGACCCAGGCATTGTTGAAAATGCTAGCAATGCTTATCATGGGATTCTGTACAGAACCTACACAGTGTTTTTCCCATAATATTCACTGCAAATTGAATTCACTCCAATTTCTACCATCCAAACCATTTAGTCTTAATATGAGTTTTGCATTTGTGCCTGGGGTTATGGTTGTACCACTATTGGAAGTTGCACAGCCTGGAGCTTTCATGGCACAGAAGGGGAAAATGTCCATTTGCAGGGGAACTAAGAAACCAGAGAGGAAGGGACTCACCTGGTGGAAGCAGAAAAGTCGAGATCATAGTGTTTCAATAACAAAGCATTAGTCACTGGAGAAGAGGGAAGTCTAAGTAGCATTTGGTTGGGTGGTGCTTGAAGAATCAAGTGAAAGAGTAACGTTACTATTAATTCTCAAAACATCAGGGTACATTGCTGTCTGCCTTTGGGTACATATTTAACAAAATACATTGCAACACAATAGAAGGAGCTCTTTTCCAAACTTTGACCCTGAGTAGAACTTACACTCCAAAAACTGCAGAGTCAGCAACAGGACCAGACAATGCCTGGTGGTGTCCGTTAGAAGTGGCCATAGTGCCAGACAATGGTGCTGGTGACCAGGAGACACAGTGGTGCCTAGAAGATTAGGATCAACTTCAAAGTGATAGTGCCCAGCAAAAGTAGAATCAGTAGCCCAGAAAATAGGGATGGTGATACAACAGTATGACACAGAGTAGGACCAACACAGAAGAATGAAAAGTGTATAGTTACTCTGGGATAACAGCAGATTTTCTGGCAAAGCTTTGCTTAGATGCATTTTAGCAGGCAAGAGGAAACATCCCCCAGCTGCTGGACAGGATAGTTGCTCATACTTCACAGTTGATCACTCTCTAGAGATTTGTCTTCAAGTCAAATGTGAGCTCTCTTGCCCAGGAGATTGGCACCCTCTCCTGGAGGCAGCCTGTAGTCAATAACTAACTGACCTGGGGGTACAAAAGACTGTGCTTGCCTCAAAGTGGGATCGACTCTGGGTGCTACTCCCACCCTGGAAACCCCTGTAGGATCAGGCTGAAGCTGCCTTCTAACTGAGAGAACAATAGTTTTACTTAGCGTCATTCTCTGTGTTATCCCATTCTCTTTCTTTCCTATGAACCTGAAGCCCTGACAGTCTTTATTTATAGAGAACTCGGCAGAAACAGTGAGGAAATGTGAGCAGTGTATGGAACACAGAGAATAAAGACACCGGCTTCCTAAAATTGGTGTCATATACATGGAGAGCTTCCAAATGAAGAAAGACTTCCTCCCACCCCCAACCCTTTGCTCTCACTACTGGTTAGCTCCAGAAGCTTACCTCTCTCCTCAAATCTTGCCCTCCTGTTAGACCCACCTCAGTCACCAGTTTTCCGAGACTCTTTCCAGACCACACTAATCCCCAGTGACATTCTCTGAATTTTAAAGCTACTCATTGCTTGTGTCATTAATTCAGCAATTGTCCCTTCAAGATTTTGACATTTCAACATTTCAACAGCTCTTCTAAATAATTGATTCTTCTAACATTAAGCATCTCATATGCCACACACTGGGCTAAGTATTAGGGAAACAAAGACAAGACAAGGTGCTACCTTCCATGATCTATCTTTAATGGGAAATACAGATATTTAAACCTATTACAATACTTTAAAACACATAACACAGTATAAGAAATGAAGACATTTTCACAAAGGCAATCTTTTAACTATGTTTTAAAGGATAACTAGTAGTTAAGAGAGAAAATATTGCAGGTAAATACACTAAAAATGGTGCTCTCAAGGAATTTGAGATTGATTTATTGATTACTCAACATACAAGTTCTAGACAGGAGGAAGAGAACAGGAGAAGACAATCATGGAAAATAAAGTAAAAATTATTACTGTATAAGACCTTCTATGCCATGCTATGACATTTACCTTCTATTTCAGTAGGCAATAAAAAGCCAAAAAATGTTAGTAACTCCCAGCTGATGATTGCATGTATTATATTATCATTCATAGTCCAAGAACTTTACTCACTACCTATGGTTTCAGAATAAGGTAACCCTTCATTCAAGAAAGTATAAAACATTTTTGATCTATAAAATGCACAGAGTGCAATGTAATGAAGATTTATGCATGCTCCACCCAGCTTATGAGATAAGATTTTTTTATTTTCCATTATTCTGCCTTTCCTCGGATATAACCAATATCCTGAACTTGATACTTTTCATCCCATTCTTTATTTTCAAATATTTTTGCTACATTTAATGCATACACATAAAATCACCTGAATGTGTTGTTCTGTACTTGGTTTTCTTTCTTTTTTTTTTTTGAGTTGGAGTCTCACCCTGTCGCCCAGACTGGAGTGCAGTGGCATCTCCCGGCCACCGCAGCCTCGACCTGTTGGGCTCTGGTGATCCTTCCACCTCAGCCTTCCGAGTAGCCGGAATTACAGGCATGCACTACCACGCCCGGCTGATTCTTTGATTTATTGTAGAGATGAGGTCTCACTGCCCAGGCGGGTCTCGAACCCACGGGCTCAGGCAATCCACGCACCTCAGCCTCCCAAAGGTGCGGGACTACAGGCTGAGCCACCGAGCCCGGCTCTGTACTTGGTTTTCTTGGATGAACATCATGTTTGTGAATTGATCCCTGTTGATATATGAAGTTCAAATGTGCTCTCTTTGACTACCATGTAGTGCTCTATTATATTAATATATTACACTTTCTCTTACTCCTCTTGACATATAGTTAGTTTATTTTCAGTTTAATTATTATATATGCTGCTATGATGAACATCCTTATATATTTGAGGGAGAGTGGTAAATGTGTAGAAATTAAATTGCTGGGTCATTTAGTGTGCATATCTACAGCTTACTCAATATTGCTATATTGCCATCTCAAGTGTTTATAACAGTTTATACCCCTGCCATTAGAATACAAGTATTCTCATTGCTCCTTATTTTTTCCAACACTTAATATCATCATGCTTGATATTGTATCATTCTTATTGTGGGACTAGTTTTCATTTTCCATATTTTCTTATCCTTTAGCCATTTTTCTATTGTGTGTTTTCCCTTTTTTATTGACAGTTCTTTGTCAGATATACATGCTACAAATATCTATTTCAGCCTCAGGCTTATTTTTATACTTTGTTTACGGTATGGGTTTTGAACACCAGATATTTTAATTTTAATGTGGTCAAATATATTAAACTAATTTTTTTTTTTATATTTGCGCTTTTTGTTTGTTTGCTTACAAAACCTTGTAGTATTCAAGTTCATAAAAATATTGTCTTACAGTTTCACGTATACAGGCATACCTTGTTTAACTGCACTGTCTCTATGTCATACCTTCTTATTTCTCACAATTCCACCTTTTTTGTTAGTATTATGTCTCTTATGGTGATCTGTGGTCAGTGATCTTTTGATGTTGCTATTGTCATTGTTTTAGGGAGCTAAAAACCTATATAAAATGACAAACATAATAAATGCTATCTGTTCTGATTGCTTAACCAACTGGCCGTGCCACTATTTCCTCCCCCTGGGCTTCTCTGTTCCCCAAGACACAGCAATATTGAAATTTGGTCAATTAATAACTCTACAATGGCTTCTAAGTGTTCAAGTAAAAGGAAGAGTCACATATTTCTCATGTTAATCAAAAGCTATAAATGATTAAGCTTGTAAAGGAAGGTATATCACAAGCTGAGACAGGCCAAAAACTGGGCTTCTTGCACCAGTCAAGTTGTGAATGCAAAGGCAAAGTTCTTCAAGAAAATTAAAAATGTACTCTAGTGAACACATGAATGATTAGAAAGCAAAACAGTCTTATTGTTGATATGGGGAACGTTTGAGTTGTCTGGATAGAAGATCAAACCAACCAAAACATTTCCTTAAACCAAAGTCTAATCCAAAGTGAGATCCTAACTCCCCAATTTTATGAATGCTGAGAGAGGCAAAGAAGCTACTGAAAGATGTTTGAAACTAGGAAAAATTGGCTCATGAAGTTTGAGGAAATAAATCCTCTCCATAACATAAAATACAGGGTGAGGCAGTCCCAGTGGAGAAATTGCTGCAAGTTATTCAGATCTGTCTAAGATAACTGACTAGGTAGCCACCTCATCACTCAACAGCAGATTTTTGATTTAAATAAATGAAATAGCCTTCTATTGGAAGAAGATGCCATCTAAGACTTTAACGTCTAGAGAGAAGTCAATGCCTGCCTTCAAAATTTCAAAGAACAGGTTGACTTTCTTACTAGAGGCTAATACAATTGGTGACTTTAAGTTGAAGCCAATGCTCATTCTGAAAACCCTAGAATTATGCTAAATCTACTCTGCCTATCCTCTAGAAATGAAAAAAACAAAAGTCTGATGACAGCACATCTATTCACAGCATGGTTTACTGAATATTTTACACCTACCTACTGCTCAGAAGAAAAGATTTATTTCAAAATATTACTGTTCATTGACAATGCACCTAGTCATCCAAGAGCTCTGAGGAAGTGTACAAAAAGATTAATGTTGTTTTCATGCCTGTTAACACAATACACATTCTTCATCCCATGGATCAAGGAATAATGTCAACTTTCATGTCTTATTTAAGAAATACATTTGTAAGGTTAGAGTTGCCATAGATAGTGATTTCTCTGATGGATCTGGGCAAAGTAAATTGAAAATCTTCTGAAAAGAAGATACTATTCCAGATACCATTAGGAACACTTGTGATTCGTGGGAGAAGGTCAATAGATCAATGTAAACAGGATTTTGGAAGAAGTTAATTCCACCCTTCATGGATGACTTTAAGGAGTTCAAGGAAGTCAGTGAAAATATCAGTGAACAAGAGAACTAGAATTAGAAGCTGAGGCTGATCATGTGACTGAATTGCAAAGAAAGCAGCTTCTTGAGATGAAATGAGCTCCTGATGAAGATGCTTTGAACCTTGTTGACAACAAAGCTTTAGAAGATTCTGTAAACTTAGTTGATAAAACGGTGGCAGTGTCAGGGTTTGAGAGGTCTGACTCCAATTTTGAAAGACATTCTACCAGACAGCATTATATGGTCCAGAGAAGTCTTTTGTGAAAGGAAAAATCCACTAATATGGTAAACTTTACTGTTGGCTTATGCTAAGAAATCTTCATAGCCACTCCACCTTCAGCAATTATCACCTTGATCAGTCAGCCATCAATATTGAGCAAGATTCTCTACAAGTAAAAAGATTACAACTTGCTGAAGGATCAGATGATTGCTAGCATTTCTAGCAATAAAATATTTTTAAATTAAGGTATATACATTTTTTAGGCATAATGTTATCACATACATAATAGATTATAATGTAGTGCAAACATAACTTATTTATGCACTGGGGGCCTCCCCAAATTTGTGTGACTCACTTTATTGCAGTGGTCTAGAACTGAACCCACAATATCTCTGAGGTATGCCTGTATATTTAAATATTATCTTCTAATTTAAATCTTAATGCATTTAAAAAATTTTTATATGGTAAAATTATGGATCACATTTTTTTCTGTGTGGATCACTAAATAATAGATCTTTTTCTTCTTTTGGAACCAACTGAGAAATAGAAACAAAAATCAGACAAATAGAATTCAAAATATCACCTTTATCATTAAAAAAATCTGATTGGATAATATGGCTTTATCTCTAAAACCTAATGGGCTTGCTAAGAATTGATTCCTAAAATGAACATAGTTATTCACAAAGCCACTATCACAAATGGAACCCCATTAGCCTTCTATATCATGGCAGATCCACCTGAATGACTACAGGTCAAAAGCACCCTCTCCATAAGCAGGAAGGTGCTGCACAGAGCATGTGCAACAAGTTCTTTCAAACTCACTAACTAAATCAATCCCTCCTTCATTCAAGAAGTGGAATTGACAAAGAGTGAGGGAAGCGGACAGAGAGTTGTTTCAGCTGAAAATCTTCATGTGGAAACATAAGCGAAGGATAAGAGTCTCCCCTCCTTAATATTTAAAATAACAGTGAGCACATGAATGTTAAAGCCACATAAACATGGGAGGGAGACATAGTCATGCTGGGACAAGTGCAAAACTATAAAGCCAAAAAGAAATGAGATTAAGAAAATACAGATAAGCCTTTTCAAGATGGAAACAGTAAAGTCACTTTTGAATTATCAGATCCAGTTCTACCATAACCTGCCAGTACTTAATTTCTTGTTTTGAGATGATTGCGTTTGCCTATTGTGTCCTTACAGTAACCCACTTTTTGTTCCCCCTCCTAGAGTAAATTTATATTTCTTGCCACCATATAATCCAAAACTAGATTAACTTGGAGTTTCTGTCAATTGCATTATATTTTAAGTGCAAATGAAATATTTTCATGTAAAATATTTAAAAGGATGTAAATATAGAGAAAACACAATAAGTAAAGTATACAAATGGCAGAACTCACTACAAAATGGAAATGAAAAGTGTAATACTAGAATATGCTAGACTACAATTTTTAAAACTTTCTACAGAGCTAGAAGTTTGGTTTTTTTTTTTTTGAGGACAAATTGTACCTTTAATTTTTTAAAAAATACTTTAATGAGAATTTTGGCTATTCAAAATTTTTTAAAATAATTTTTATTCTGGATGATACTCTTTAAGAAAATGAGGAAAAACTAGCTAAGGTAAAATTTTCCAACTAAAATGTACTCTTGGAAGAAAACCTTGTTAAAGACTATTCTATAGACATGTAGGATAGTGACTTGGACGATCACTACTTGAGCACATAGAAAAAGTGTATGTGATTTGTGATGACTAAAGAAGTTGGAGGAATTTCTGTTATCCAAAGTGCAAGAATACAAAAGTCTGCTTTATCAATACAGTACCAGACCATGGTACCTGAAACAATTGTTCTAAGGCATTGCCTGTATGAACATGTCTGCTAAAACAATAGGCAGAATAAAGGAGTATTTTCAAATTTTACTTCTTAAAAGAGTTAAACTGTCAAAAACATCAAAAGAGTTAAGATCTCAAAAAACAATTCAATCTATTTTAAAAGGTGGATCAAAACACTTTACCCGGTGATTTTCATTCTTTTATGTAAATTATATAAAAATATATTTGATAAAAAGCTAAAAAATATATACATTCACAAAAAGTGAATGTATTCTAAGAATGCAAGATATTTTAACATTGAAAAATAAATTAATGTTGATGCCCACTGCCAGAAGAAAAGTTCACATGGTCATTTTGATATATTAAAAGAAAACATTTCATTTAATTCAACATCAGTTTACAGTGAAAATTCTTAGCAAACCAGGTATGAAATGGAACTTGTCTTAATCAGATAAAGAGTGTTTATAAAATTCTTAAAATGCTTAGTAAACTAGGTATGGAATGAAACTTTTTAAATTAGATAAAGAGTATTGGCAGGCCATATCATAAAGATGTGGGGTACAACATTCTTATAATAATTTTCACATTTTATGATAGCCTATTTAAAATTTTCTCTTGAGATAAGTAATAAGACCATTTTTATCCAATACAGCACTAGAAGGAGTAGCCAATACAACAAGGTATTTTTAAAAGGCAAAAGGTTGAAAATGAAGACGTAAAACTGTGGTTATTTTCAGATGACTTGATAGCATACACAGAAAATGATGAGAAAAAAAGAACCTACACTCAAACCATTAGAATTAACTGAATTGAGCAAGAGCTCTAAATACAAGATCAATGTTCAGAATCAATTGCATTTTATATTCCAAAAAGAAAAGCATTAAATAAAAAAAAATTTTTTTTTTTTTTTTTGAGTTGGAGTCTCACTCTGTCGCCCAGACTGGA
>NW_007246089.1:1216686-1300712 GCF_000164805.1 Carlito syrichta | reverse complement strand
CTGGAGTGCAGTGGCTGCTCCCGGCCACCGCAGCCTCGACCTGCTGGGCTCTGGCGATCCCTCCACCTCAGCCTTCCAAGTAACTGGAACTACAGGTGCGCGCTACCACGCCCGGCTAGATTTTTTGATTTATTGCAGAGATGAGGTCTCGCCAAGTTGCCCAGGCGGGTCTCGAACCCTCGGGCTCAGGCAATCCACTCACCTCAGCCTCCCAAAGGCGCTGGATTACAGGTTGAGCCACCGAGCCCGGCTAATAAAAATTTTTTAATGAAACCAGTTGAATAGCCCCTAAAACAAACTTAGTTAGGAATAAATCCAACAAAACAATATGTAATCTCAAAGCATTGCTGAGAGAAATCAAAGAGAATATAATATAGAAATACACCACGTCTGTGAATTGTAAAACTCATGTAAATTCTTTCCAAATTGATCAATTAATACAATATTTATTTCAGTACTTTTTTGCTAGAGTTAAGATATTTATTCTAAAATTCATATAAAAATTTAAAAGGTCAAGAATAGCCAGGCTAAACTAGAAGAAGAACAACAAAGTTGAAGAAATTGTACTACCACATTGACAGATTTATTATTAAAGTTACAGTAGACCCTGAACATTTATCATAATACTATTAGAAAGGGATGGGCAGTGCCTGGGTTATTGGGGCAGGGGCGGGACACAACATCAATAAGGGTTCCTAATCTCAAACCAGGCGAAGCAGGGACCAAAGGGAGACCCAAACTTTACCTGCACGATGACCACTTGTATACTTAATCCTGAATTGTACTCCACATCTTTAAAAATAAATTAAATAAAATTACACTTCCACACTTAAGAAGAAACACAATATTATATCTTTGAGAATATGGGGAAATGAGGACTCTCATATATTGCTGGTATGAAAATGAATTTCTGCAACCTTTTTGTATAGTATTTGGTGATAGACATTAAAATGTAAAATAGATATAACCTTTGATACAGAAATAACACTTTTAGGACTCTATTTGATTGAAATAAAAGTATATATTGCCAAGCCATAGCATAAAGGGAAGTTTCATTTACGTTTAAAAATATAATACAATTGACAGAAAATCCAAGTTAATCTAGTTTTGGATTGTATGGTGTCAAGAAGCATAAATTTACTGCAGGAGAGGGAACAAAAAGTGGGTTACTGTAAGGACATAATAGGCAAACTCAGTTATCTCAAAACAAGAAATTAAGTATTGGCAGGTCATATCATAAAGGGAAGTTATTGGATCATTGTTTGCAAAGTTGAAAAACTGAAAAGAATCTAAATAGCATCAATAAATTGATAGCTCAATTTTTAAAAAGCTGTAATAATGATGACAGTGTGGCTTTGAAACAATAATAGACAAATAGACCAGTGATGCTCAGCTCAATCAGATCCAACTGATGGAACTGATTTTTTTTTTTCCTCTTTTAATTTTTATTTAAAATTGTGGGGTACAATTCAGGGCTAGGTATACAAATATTCACTGTGCAGGTACCCTTATCGATGAGGTGTGCCCCCCCTTCCCCAGGCAGATATCCATTACTGTCAATCCCACCTCCTCACCCCACTCCCTGCAGTTTCCCACCACTTGATTGAATTGATTTATTACAAAGTGATAGTGTAGTGAGTGAGAAAGAAGACAGTCTTTTCCAGAGAAGATCAATTTTTCCGTTTGAGTAGCGGATCATTTGAATATCCATATGAAAAATAAGTAAATGTTGACTGGACGTGGTGGCTCACGCCTGTAATCCCGGTACTTTGAGAGGCGGAGGTGAGAGGATTGCCTGAGCCCAGGGATTCTAGACCACCCTGGGCAACTTGGCAATACCTCATCTCTACAATATATCAAAAAATTAGCTGGGCATGGTGGCACACATCTGAAGTTCTAGCTACTTGGAAGACTGAGGCGAGAGGATCACCTAAGCCCAGCAGGTCGAGGCTGCGGTGCCCATGAGCATGCAGCTGTACTCCAGCCTGGGCAACAGAGTGAGACTCCGACTCAAAGAATAAATAAGTAAACTTTGATTTCTGCCTCACATAATTCACAATAACCTACTGCAAATGGATTACCGATCTAAATGTAAAATATAAAAAAACAAAGTTTTCATATAGAAAAAGAATATTTTCATGACATTGTGGTAGAAAAGTATAGTTTGTTCTCTGTATCCACAAGTTCTTTATTCATAGATTCAACCAACTGTAGATTAAAAATATTTTTTAATTGTATCTTGTCTGAACATGTAAAGACTTTTTTCTTGTCATTATTTTATAAACAATACAGTGTAACAACTATTTACATACCATTTACATTATATTAAGTATTATAGGTAATCTAGAGATGATTTAAAGTATACAGAAGAATATGTATAGGTTATGTGCAAATACTATTTTATATTAGTATTTTATATTATTGCTATTTTATTTTAGGAACTTAAGCATTTGTGAATTTTGTTTTTTATAGGAAGTCCTGGAACCAGGCCACCGCAACACCAAGAAATGATTCATGTTTCCTAAATAGCATTCTAAAAAGGCTAAAGAAAAGGAGAAATGATAAATTGGACTATGCTGTAATGATGCAATTATTTCTGTTCTTCAAAAGACACCATTCAGAAACTAGTTTACACCTCAGCAACAAGAGTACCTGTATAATGAATATTTGTATACATAACCCTGAATTGTACCCCACATCTTTAAAATAAAACATTTAAAAGTTAAAACATAAATAAATAAATAAATAAAATTTTTAAAAAAGAAACTAGTTTAAACTACATAGTGTATATACATTTTTTAAATAAATGCATTGTGAAAGAATATATATAAGAAAATAAAATAAGTCTTTTAAATCAATAAGAAAAATACAAACAACACATTAAAAAAAATAGGTAAAAGACTTGAAAAAGTAATTCACAAAAGTAACTATGGTCCCCAATATATAAAAAGGTGCTTTAGTAGTCAGATAAATACAATTTAAAACTGACAAAAAGATACAATGGTCATTAGTCAATATAATGAATTTCAAAAAGACAGGAGATGTCAAATGTTGAAAAGAATAGAAATCAAGTGGAATTCTTACTGCTTAGCACAAATTATTAAAACTACTAACTAAAGACACATATCCAATAATCCTCCAATTTCATTCTTATACATGCGTTCACCAGAAAGGCACAGGCGTTTACTAAAAGACAATGACAATGTTCATGGCTGCACTAATAATAATAACTCCAAACTGGAAATATACAAATGTCTATAACAGTAGAATGAACATATAAATTATGGTATATTGATACAATATATAATTACTACACGACAGTGAGAATAAAGAAAAAATAAATAACTATAGCAACAACAAGGATGGATCCCATACATGAGTACTTGAAGTGAAAAAATCAAAATAGTACTTGTGGTATAATTTCACTTACAATCAATTAAGAAATTCAGAATAGTGATTATTATTGGGAGTAAATGGTTAGAAGTGGGGAGAAAGAGGTTTTCTGGGTGCATTGGTTGATTGTTCCACACAGATGTCATCATTTTGTGGGGAAAAAAAATGCCAACAAGGTGTACATGTATGATTTGTGTATTTTCCTGTTGTATTTTACATCCCAACAATAAATTAACTTAAGAGGATTTTCCAAGGACCCATATTCAAGTGAGTATACTTATATTAACAATGATTCACAGTTGAATATTTCTTTTTTGAAAATCCTTTGAAAATATCCCAACTTTCAATGAGAAACAGAAACAATTCCTGCAGCTAGCATTATTTTTGGTCAAGTATGCCACAGTAAAAATAAAATGCCGATCCACATGTGAATTCAATATAGCTAAGTGATAATAATGGACTGTACGCACCGATGAAGTTCAAGAGCATTGTTTCTTATCTGAAGGACTCAAAGCTGACTTTTAGCCTACCATTTTCTAAGTGGAAATTGTTAAGTGCACCTTCATGTCCTGGAGGATAATCAGCACTGCGATTTACAATGACCAGATTCCCTTGTAGAGAGATCATTATTTACCAGTACAGCTCTCCAGAGAGTCTCATGTTCCTGCCTAGATCTTTCATCTTGGATGATTTTTCCAATGCCTACTAAAATACTTCCTTAGAAACTTAGATTTTATAAAAATATGCTTTGTTCTTTATTTGCATATTTTTTGTCTGGAGTTATATAAGAGATGCTTAAAATACAATTAGTTTTGCCTTAATTTAACATCATTTAAAATGCCATAATAAAGTTTTGGCCAATATTCTCTCTTTTTGTAACGGGGAGTGCCCTTATTTTTTTTAAAAAAATACCGATTAGAATAAGTTAACTATTGTCGTTAACAGTCCCAAATCTCAGTGCCTTAATATAATAAGGTTGATTTCTTGTATATATCATGTGGGATGGGAGATTATGGGATCAGGGAATAGGGAAAGTGTGTGGGTTGATTGCTATCTCCTGTCCACTCTGCTCTCTTAAAACAAACAAACAAACAAACAAAGCACCTTTAAATCCGAGGGGTACATATGCAGGCTTGTTACATTGGTATGTTGCATGATGGTGAGGTTTCGGTTTCTTTTGAGCCCAGTTCCCAGATTGCGAGCATAGTACCTGATAGGTAGTTTTTCAACCCTTACCCACTTCCCTCTTTCTTCCCGTTTATTAGTCCCTAGTAGTTTTTGCTTCCACTCTTGGGCCTATAGGTACCCAGTGTTTAGCCTCCACTTTATAAGTGAGAGCATTAGGCATTCAATTTTCTGTGATGATTCACTTAGAATGATGACTTCCAGCTGTATCCATGTTGCTGCAAAGGACATTATTTCATTCTTTTTTATGACTGGGTAGTATTCCATGGCATATATTTTCTTTATCCCAAGCCACCATTGATGGGCACCTGGGTTAGTTCCATGTTTTTGCTATTGCGAATAGTGCTGTGATAAACATACAAGGGCACAGGATTTTTTGGTAAAATAATTTGTGCTCCTTTCGTTATATACTCAATAGTAGAAATGCTGGATCGAATGGTAAGTCTGTTTTTAGTTCTTTAAGAAATCTCCAAACTGCTTTTCACAGGGGGGGAACTAGCTTACATTCTCACCAACAGTGTATGAGCATTCCTTTTTCTCCTCAAAATGTCTGTTGTTCTTTCACTTTTTAATAATAGTCATTTTGACTGGTGTGAGATGGTATCTCACTGTGATTTTGATTTTCTTTTCTCTAATGACTAGTGATGTTGAGCATTTTTTTCATATGTTTGTTGTCTACTTGTATGTCTTCCTTTGGGAAGTGTCTGTTCATGACCTTTGCCTACGTTTTAATGTTATTTTTAAAATTTTTTCCTGTAGATTCATTTGAGTTCCTTATACATTCTGGATATTACGCCTTTGTCTGATGCATTGTTTGTAAATATTCCCCCATTCTCTAGGTTGTCTATTTATTCTGTTGATGGTTCCTTTTGCTATGCAGAAGCTTTTTGGCTTAATTAGGTCTCACTTGTTAATTTTGGTTTTTGCTACATTTGTTTTTGAGAATTTGGTCATAAATTCATTGCCTAGGCTGATTTCCAGGAGAGTGTTTCTTAGACTTTCTTCTAGATTTTACCTAGATTTTTATTGCTTGGGATCTTATGTCTAAGTCATTTACTCAACTTGAGTTAATTTTTGTATATGGTGAGAGGTAGGGGTCCAGCTTCATTCTTCTGCGTATCGTTAGTCAGTTTTTCCAGCACTGTTTGTTGAATAGGGTGTCCTTTCCCCAGTGTTTGTTTTCATTGACTTCATCAAAGATAAACTAGTTGTAGGTCAGTGATTTTATTTCTGGGTTCTCTATTCTGTTCCATTGGTCTATGTGTCTATTTTTGTACCAGTGCCATGCTGTTTTGTTACCATAGCCTTGTAATAAAGTTTGAAGTCTGGCAATATAACACCTCCAACTTTGTTCTTTTGCTTAGGATTGTATTGGCTATTTAGGGTTTTTTGCTTACATATGAATTTAAGTATTGTCTTTTCTAGATCTGTGAAAAACAGTGCTAGTAGTATGGTAGGAATTTAGTTTAATCTGTATAAAGATTGCTTCAGGTTTCTGGACATTTTAACAATGTTGATTCTTCTAACCCATGAGCATATAATGTTTTGTCATCTGTTTGTGTCATCTTTGATTTCTTTCAGCATGTTTTGTAGTTATTGTTGTAGAGATCTCTTACCTCTTTGGTTTGATATATTCTGAGATATTTTATTTTTTGTAGCTATTTTAAGTGAGGTTGTGTTTTTTATTTGTTTCTCAGCCTGTTTGTTGTTAGTGTATATAAATGCAACTGATTTGGAAGCACTGATTTTGTATCCTGAGATTTTACTGATGTTGTTTATCAGTGGTGGGAAGTTTTTTTTGGTGGAATTTTTAAGGTTTTCTAGATATAGAATATATCATCCACAAAGAGAGATCATTTAATTTCCCTTTTTCCTATTTGGATATCTTTTATTTCTTGTACTCACCTGACTGCTCTGGCAGTACTATGTTAAATAGAAGTGATCCAATATTCTCTTAATTAAAGAGAGTCATCAAAGATCTTATTAGTTATATCTGAGATTTTGTGACCATTTTAAAACTGACTAAACCTTTTGAGGGAGAGAAAATACCATACCATATAAAGGAAGGAAAGCTATGGTTGGAGCACCCTACTAGTCTAGGGCGATGTCCAACCAGACTTTATTTCAGGTACACTGTGATTAATTTCAGCTCATTTGAAACTAGCAAGAATGTTCTCTAGAAAGATGAAATTTTCTCCTTGCATGTCATCACTTGGCTCCAAGTTAAATCCACTTTGGGGTTTTTGACATTTCGTAACATCTTATAAAACAGATAAATTCTAAGATAACATGTATAAAAAATGTTTCAGCATTTTATTTATTTTATTTAAAGGTTTCCAACATTGCAATAACTCTTTTCTACATATTTTGGCTATAATTGGTTAGTAAAAGGCACTGAAAAATTTTTCATAATAACTGAACTGAATTAACTTTAAATCTTTTATGAGTAAATTTGTAACTATCATAAAACAATTCCTACAGCAAGTTAGTTGTAGGACAGTAGTTTTGTGATTTGAGACTTGTTCTTAAAGATATCCCTGCTAAAATGATCTCTGAGGCACTTCAGTACAAACATCAAAGAAATATCTCTTTTGCATCTATTTATTTTAACAAGTCATAGGGGCAATTTTTTTCTCTACATACTAAAGCACTAGTGTATAAAATACTTCATTAACTTTAAAGGAAATACATATACAAATAGAACCACTTTAGCCTTTTCACGTGTATGCACAACCTTTGTACAATTACATAAAGAAACTTAACACAAGATAGAACTACTCAGTTCAGAAATTCTATAGACAGCTATTTATTCATTTCATTGTTCATTCCAAGCCTAACAGTGTCCTCTACACAGATGTGAAATGAGAAAACTACAGTCTACGTCCTCAGTGGGAGACAGATCTGCAAACAATCAAGGTCAGTGGATTAACATAAAACTGTGGAGATGCAAAGTTCAAGTACAGTAGAGGAATGTGAAGAGAAGTGACCTGAACTCTGGGCAACAGGAAAGCTTCTCACAGGGCGTTCTCAGTGTAGCTCCAAGTTAGTAAAATCTCAGTCTTATCTAGGGCTTGGTTTCCCTTCAGATCCTTCTTGGTGGCTTTCAGAGTGCAACGAAGAGCACTCAAACCTCAGGGCTGGCCCTGGGAACAACCTGTTTATTAAACCCTCCAACTAACCAAATTTGCATCAGGAACTTCAGGAGACTTCAAAGCAGACTAATTTACAGGTATTAAGTGCTTGAGTAATCATCTCAATAGACTCTTAGGGGAAATTACATTGCGACTTAAATGGAGGTACAGAGCCAGAAACGTGGTTTTTTCTTATATCACAATGCAGACCAATGGAGAATATAAAATTACACCTTTCCTTCAACAACTTTTGTCTACCATAACATTGGAGAAACCCTTTGATCTGATTTAAAGTAAACACCATCTTTAAATTCTATGTTCCCAATGACTGGTGGTTTCCAAGCTTTCCACAACTGAGTAACCATAAAGGAATTAAGAAGCTGAACCTAGTTTAGAACATTATTTACAACACATTCACAATATATCTCCCTATTAGGATTAATAGTGAGTTACTATCTTCAGAAGGGCACAAAAGACTTTTTAAAAAAACTTTATCAGGCACCACACACCTATAATCCCAGAATTTTGGGAGGCTAAGGCGGGAGGATCGCTTGAGGCCAGGAGTTGGAAACCAACCTGGGCAGCATAGTATGACCTTGTCTCTACCAAAAAATAAAAATATTAGCCAGGCATGGTGGCGAGCACCTGAGTCCCAGCCACTCAGGAGGCTGAGGCAGAAGGATCACCTAAGACCAGGAGATCAAGGCTGGGTTGAGACAGCAGCATGCTACTGCACTCAGTCAGCCTGGGCAGCAAGTGAAACCTTGATTAAAGAAAATGCATTCTTTTAATTTAAAAAATATACATATTATAAATTTATAAATATAGCATTTACCTTCAGTGATTACCTTATGATGTACAAAATGGTCTTGACATATACCTCATTTTATCTTACCACTTTGGTAAGAATTATCCAGCCTCATCATTGGAAACTGAGGTTCAGAAAGGAATTTCCCAAACTCACAAAGACAGTAAATGGCAGATCTGAAATGAGTTCTGTTTGGCTGTAGAAACCACATGTTCTCCCTAAGCAGTGACTACACTGTCCACTCTAAGACAGGATTTCTCTTATTGAGATCAACCAGCTAGTATCAGAACAACCTGAGCTGCCTGCTAAAATACAGATTCCTGGTCTCCACCGCAAACTGACTGAAATTTCAATAAATTGCTCAACTGATTCTTACTTAAAGGAAAAATCTGAGATCACTGGCCTAAACTAGACACATTTCTTTTTTTTTTTTTTTTTTTGAGTTGGAGTCTCACTCTGTCACCCAGACTGGAGTGCAGTGGCCGCTCCCGGCCACTGCAGCCTCAACCTGCTGGGCTCCGGTGATCCTTCCGCCTCAGCCTTCCAAGTGGCCGGAATTACAGGCATGCGCTACCACACCCGGCTGATTTTTTGATTTACTGTAGAGATGAGGTCTTGCCACCCAGGCGGGTCTCGAACCCGCGGGCTCAGGCAATTCACTCACCTCAGCCTCCCAAAGGCATGGGATTACAGACTGAGCCACCGAGCCCGGCTGACACATTTCTTTCATTGTTCTTGATACATTTGAATTCATCTCACTATACGAGGGAGGACCCCCAAAAAACCCAGAATTATCTTTTGGACGGTGGGCCCCTTGTAGTACAGGTTTCCCACGCTAGGTGAGTGTTCAAGTAACCCATTGGCCTCAGTGTATCAGCTAGCATTGTTGTGAGAGGCTGTGCTTGACTTCAGTGATTTTTTTTTTTTGGAGATTCTGGGTGATTTATGAGGGCAACTGTCCACACCGTGTTGAGTGTTCAGCAGTTTTTGTCCAAAAATGGAATGACCCTCCCTCTTCACCCAATCTCAACGCAAGGCCTTTTTTTGTTTCCCCGGATGAAAAAAGTCCTCAAAGGGAAATGTTTGACTGATGTTGAAGAGTTGAAACCAAGAACCGCAGAAGCACTAAAAGGCATCAAAGTTGATGCGTTCAAAACTGTTTTGAGCAGTGGAAAAAGCATTTCGATAGGTGTGTTGCATCAAACACAGAGTACTTTGAAGATGAAGTTTAAATGTGTAAAAATAAATACACAATTTTTTATAAATAAATTCCATTTTGGGGGGGTCTCTCATATTTATTTAGATGACTGACAACTTGGTGTTCTTCTCTTTTTTCCAGTACAAAAAATACAAATATTAAAATTCCCAAATAGCAAACCATTCAACAATCATTATTTTCATTGTGATTCTTGGATACACAAGCAAAGTTCTAGTAAAAGTTTTCCTCCAAAATATTTTAAAAGTTGTTAATTATTAAAACTAAGATGGGCAACCTAAGGAGCACGGATAGTCTTCTTGGACATTTGTAGTTATATTTGGAACAATGTTGAATTTTAATCACAGAACTTGTCATCAGGTTAAGCCCGGACATATCTCTTATGTGCCCATTCAGTCCTTCATATACTATTTATACTACAATTTATACCTAAATTTAAAACACATCCTTTTGTATGATTGTCACTTTCTGGACAGTCTGGCCCCCGTAAAGCACTAGAACAGAAGCTAAAATATCCCAGAAATGTAGGACTGGGAGGCTACTGACCATTAGAGGTATTCTGAAATAAGTTATAGAAGGTCCAGATGACTATAGTCAGACAAGCATCATTGATTTTACCAAGTAGAATTTTGATGGAAAGACGACTAATTTAAGGACAGTAAAATGGATCCATGAATTCAAGGAAATACAACAAATAAATGAAGTGTACTCCTTCATAAAATATTTACTGAGCAAGTTTTATGTGCCTGGCACTATGCTAAATGCTAAGTCTAAAAATATACACTCATTAAAGTCCTTAAGTAGACACTGCATTGTGGATTCTAATTCTGCATTGTGACTTCTCACAAATTTTATTATAAAACAAGATTTATTGACATAAAATCATTATAAAATAAGTGTGTTCAGCCTAATGATAGTGAATAAAAGTGTTCAAAGGGAGAAATTTAATATGTTTCAAACGTTGGGCACTTTAGTAATTGAATCTTTCACACATATACTCATCAATTTTCACAAAATTGTGTGATACGGATATTGCAATCTGTATTTTAAAGAAAATGTAATCTTATCAGATAATATTAAAGAATATATACACATAAAAAATTATTACAATCAATACTCAGCAGTAGCAACAATAGTACTCTTTCACATACCCTGCCAAGTAAAATGCAAAGTTGGGGGCATCCCCTTTGGGTCCCCTCCCACTGTGGGAGCTTTTCTGTCCTCTCAATAAATCCCGCTTTCTAAAAAAAAAAAAAAAAGTGAGTTGGAATTCAAGTCCAGTTTGGTTGTCTCCAGATTATACCCGTGCTCTTTCTGCTGTACCACAATGCTGCCTTCTCCTCTCAGAAAAGAAGGGAGAGGAGACCAAAGTGGGTTGATGGGATAAGTAAGAAAGAGTGAATGGAATGTTACATTGAACTTTGGGCTTTCGAGCTCTGATAAACGGTAAATATCCTTTCTCACCAAAACAAAAATTAAAAAAGAAAGAGAAAAGGAAAAAGGAAGAAATAACAAGCACTTAAATTGCTGTCCTTCCTATAGACTAGCCTGTCTATGGAGTAGCCTACTCTCAGTAAATAAAAATAAAAGCAAATAAATTGTGCCATGCCAGTGCCAGAATAAAGCCAGGCTTCATTTAATCCTTCAGTAAGACATACCACAGCAAATTTTCACTGAGCTCCTCTGTGAGGAGAAAGGGTTATGTTGGGATTCCCGGAATCTGGGCATGGTGATATAAAACACCCACAAGTGTGGGGACACTTCAAAGCACAGCTTCCTGGCAATGAGGGCAGCTGTAAACGCCTGGGAAACAATAGCAGAAGATGCAGCAGCTTGGCATGCAGATTGAGCAACAGGTAAGAAGGGCAGGGTCTGCGGTGACTACAGCTGAAAATCCAGCCACAGGCTTTACCTGGGCACAGGTATAAAGGAATGTTCATGATTCCTTATGTGGTCTGTTGAGTCATCCACAGAACTTCCCTCAAAACAGTTACTGGCCTGCTGTCCTCTGATTCAGTAAGAGGCACAGAACTGTGTGGTAAAATGACATAATTTTGTAAATGACAAACATTAACAACTTACAGAGAACTCGAAGGTTATGATAAATAAACATATTGCTTAGCAGGTGAGAAAACTGAGACCCAGAGAAATTAAACATGTGGCCCAAAGTCACAGGGCTCCTTAGGACCACTCAGCCTAGAACTGGGGTCTCAATTTCAGTTTAAGGTTCTTCACACTGTATACTTACTATCCTGCTCAGAGAATAGGATGTTTTTGTTTATTAAATGAAAGTTATTAAAGATAACTACACAGAGGAACTGCATTCCTAATTCCCAACAAGATGGAACAAAGTCACTGAATGCTAAAAATGCCCTGAACAAAACTGAAGTCGTTAGGCTCATATAGGATTCCCAGAACCATCTTTTGATGTGATCATAAGTCTAAGTGATCTCTACACACCTGTTTCATGTCATGCCTAATGGAATAAATTATTCTAATATTACCATTTTCAAATACTTAGAAATTATTTTAATTTAGCTCCTCTTAAGGAAGGTGAGAATGAAATATTTTTCTACGTATGTAACAACATACATAGAAAAATATTTCATTTTCCAATGCTCAAATGTCACCTTTGCTCAAATGTCACTTTTGTAGTGATATGTTTCTTGAATATCCACTTTAAAGTTGTAAATTTCACCCCACCTCCTCACTCCTCAGTCACTTACCAGTCCTTCTACGCTGCTATATATTTTTTTCCCCCAAGGTAATTAGTGCAGTCTAACCAGTGGTAATCTACTCTATCATGCCCAGGACTAAAGTGGAAGCTCTTTGAGGGCAGGAATTGCTGTGTCTCCATCAGCTGATGACTTACTGTGTTATTATAGGCACTCAACAAAGACTTGTTTAAAGGATGCATGAGTAATATTAAAATATAAATTTAAAAATGTACATGAGGATTCCTAACCTCACACTGACTGAACATTTAAAATGTTAATAAATGTTAGATAAATATCTTCATAATATGCTTTTTTAGCCAATTTAATGTAATATAAGGTACAGTCTTTGAAAACAAACAACAAGATAGAACCTAAGAATTAATCTAAAAAAGTAATTTGATCTGGCTTTTAAGTAGTTAGCTGTTATAACATTAAATGAGATTAAATAATCATCACTTCTGTTTGCTTAAACACTTCCTCAGCGTCCTTCATGGGAACTTAGAGACTTAAATGTGACGTCCTCCCGCCCAGCAGGACACCTGTGTTCTCACCTGGTAGGTCCTCTCCTGGCTACCTCACAGATTGGCTGCAGCTGCCTTGATGTGGTGGGACTGGGAAGCTAACTAAGGCATGGTGGTTGCCTCCTCCCCTCCATATCAGGCGTGCACCTAGCAGCTCCCTCTGTCCTTGGGGGTGACTTTGCTCTGAGCATGGGGCAGACAGATCAAGCCCAAACCTGCACACAGGCGCCAAAAAGCATTTAAGGGTGGAGAACTGCCATTCCACATGCAGCTACATGTAATAACAGGTAGCTATTGTCATATGTTAGAATCTTATATTTTCAGAGCAATTCAATCTGATTTTTAAATAGTTCCCTTTCATAACATCAAATGAGATTAAATAAATTCATCACTTATGTTTACCTAAAACTTGAATTTTATTTCATGTTTTTCTTCCTTCATTTAAAGAAACGAAGGGGTTGAGGAGGAGGCAAGAGGAATGACACCTACCTCAGCCTCACCCAAGCCCACCACCTCCATTAGTTGACACGAAAATATTCTTAGTTTTTAGGGCTGTGGTTTTAATGCATGTACATGAGTTGATTCAGAGTCTGGCAGGATGTACAAGAGACTATTCTGCCTAAGATGGTTTTATTAAACTTTTCAGAAATCACCAGAAATTTCTCAACATCTAAGTACATTAAAAATACCCTATCAATTTAGCACTTTTCTTAACAAAATTTGTTTTTCCTCTTCTTAGGTCATAAAGGGTGGATAGTGAACAATCTAGAACAACACAGACAAAGTCACTTTCAGTGAGTCTGTATAGAAATTGCATTTTAAAACAACAGCAACAATAACAACTATCCAAATATTCTGAAAGGATACCAGGGATGCCTTCTGTATCCTTATAGCCAACACAATCCAGGTCCATGATAAGGTTTTTAGTTTGTCCCATCCTCAACCCAGCAACTCTGTACCAATTTTATTATCTAACTGTGGGCTCTCAAAAAACTCATTTTCAAAACATCGCAGCTACAAAAATACAACTAAGCAAAACACTTCTATGAGTGTTTACTCTTGCATTTTCTGTGGATATTATATATATGTATATTTATATATATAAAAGTTCCTGCAAACTGAGTTCATTCTCAGAAAATAATCTAGCTAATATAAGCTACCACTAATATTGTTTTTTGCACTAAAAATATAACTCCTCTAATTCTAATAATTTGGTGAATTCACTAGAAATTTAGTTGGAGAGAACTGTATTCTCCTCAGCAATCGAAAAGTTGACTCACTGTATAATTGTTTAATTAATCATGTTTTTGACATATTCTTCTCTGAAGTCATTTCAAATAAAAAATAATCATGTATAAAAGTCCTCATAAATGACTGAATAAAAAAACCTGTGCTGCTAGAAAAATATTGACAAGAGATGTGAGAAATTTCAGTCATTCCTATAAGCCCAAAAGTTATCTAAAAATTATTGAACAGATATCTAAATGTAGAATTAATTTATAGTTATAGTCCCTCCTACAAAATAAGCTTTGTATTTACAGTTCACTATTGAGAAAGTGGGGATTTCATCTGAAGAAAAGAGCCTTCATGACATGCAGTCACTTAGGGCAACATCAGGGAAGAAGGCCCTCTCTGCCTATTTGCCTAGAGAACTGCTGAAATCAGTCATGGCATGGGTGGTCACCCAAGCAGTCTCTTTTGTGGACAGGTTTACTTTCAATTCTGGGTGTCTGGATTTCAGTGGCAAGGGGGAGCTTCTGCTGGGGAGCTTGAATGGCAGCCAGAGCAGCAGAACCGCCAGGACAGTCAGAGAAACACAGGGCTCAAAATGTGATGTGCTTGACAGTGATACCTCTTATATTAGTAGTACACCTAAGGAAAACAGCAACAACAAAAGGGACTTCTTTTAGTCTGAGTGTGGTTTTCCATTCTTCTCTGCTGTTTTGGTAGCCAAGGTCTACTGTTTGGAGGGATCAGGCATCTTCTGGAGTTATTATGCATAGGTAGGAAGAAAGATGTCATCATAAAAGATGAAGCGAGGGCCTCATGTCATGGATTTTGATTATTAAAAAGAACATAATCTAGAGTCTCTTGAATGATCTCAGTATACAATTACAGCATTACAGACTATCCTCCCTCGAGTGGGAGGAGTAAGAGAAAGCGGGTTTTCAAGGCTTGCATTCCCAAGCATCATCTTCAGTTCCATTGGTGGATGGAGAACTTACAGAAAGACAAGAAAGGAAGCTGATTTCTTTAGGCTCCTGCAGATGCAGAGAAAAGATGTGATGATGTTTTGTTATTTAACACTTAATCCGCTTCACAGCCCACAAGAGAATTGAAAGCTCTGCTGCCTTCCTGACACACACAAGCTTAAAGCAGCTTGCAGGGCTTGACCACATGACAGTCAGTGCAGACCAAAGAGAGAAGTTCAGGTAAGACTTCTGACAGGAAAAGGCAGCTACTGCTTTTTCCCTAAATTGAAGAAAGTATTTGGGATGACGTTTAGAAAGGTAATTACTCCTATTTGGCATTTAGATGTTTGCTTCCCAAATCCCTTCAAATACTATGTCTCTTATTGTACATCTAGTAAGGGACAGTTGAATACTTTATAAATTCATCTCTTTGGGAGGCTGAGGTGAGTGGATTGCCTGAGCCCGCGGGTTCGAGACCCGCCTGGGCAGCGAGACCTCATCTCTACAATAAATCAAAAAATCAGCCCGGCGTGGTAGCGCATGCGTGTAATTCCGGCTACTCGGAAGGCTGAGGCGGAAGGATCGCCGGAGCCCAGCAGGTCGAGGCTGTGGTGGCTGGGAGCGGCCACTGCACTCCAGTCTGGGTGACAGAGTGAGACTTCGACTCAAAAAAAAAAAAAAAAAATTCATCTGCATGTTTACAGTGTAGTGTTTCCTTAGAAGACATTACAAGTTTGCTCTTGATACCCAGTGCTGGGTAGAAAAGCTGGATGGAAAGTCACAGTGGCCAAGAACACCACACGTTGACGTCCTCCCACCCCACACCCCCAAGCCATAGGCACATACCCACAGCATGGGGTTGTAAAGTACAGCCACCACCCCTACTCAACCCTGAATATTAGAAGATTTCACCCCCAAATTGTTTCTGACTTCTCTTGAAATAATGGGAAGATTCAGCAACACGGAGCCAGGCTTCTTCTTGATGGCAATGGACCAGAGCTGGTTGATTAGTGGCTGCCTCTTTAGTTATTGTCCTGCCCGTTCACCCCATACAGCCTATAAGAATTGTAATTTACAAAACAAAACCCTGGCATATCTCATGTAATATATGTTGCAATCGATTTTATCACAGATTCTACTTCTATTTAATCTATATTTCTGAGTAAATACTAAGTCATTCAAGCATCAACAAGAATTTAAGGAGTAGGTTACTTTGAATAATATTTTATGCTTAATGCCTTTATTCACCTATGAAAACACTTCATGGTGCTTCTACTGTGATTCAAAAGATGAAACAAGTATAGTCTAAACCTTAAAAAATATTTTTTTCCCCTGAGTAGTGACAGCAATTACAGTACAAACCACATTAGTTATTTATCTCTTCATCATAAACTCTCACTTTTTTGGTCCTCTTTCATGTCTATTTATCCTGTCTCCCCAATGAAACTGCAGTTCATCAAAGGTCAGGGTGCTTGTCTTTTATGTCTCTATGATTCACTATGCTGTTTTGTACACAGTAATAATGCAATAAATGCACTTGCATTTATTTAAAACCTTATGTGAAGCAGAAACATCCCAATGTTGCAACCATAATGATGTTGCAATATCTGAGACCATCCTCCTCTGCCCTCTCTTTCTTCATAGGAATAATCTGAGGTTGAATCACACAAAGCAATGCCAACTGTTTTTTTCTAGACGTGTCTTCTATTGGCTTCTTTCCCTCAAATCACAAGCGAGGCTCCTTTGAAGCAGGACCTGCCAGAGACATGATAATGATCAGGCTGTGATTATAAAGAGTATGCAGCGCTGGAACACAGCACTGGTTACTGGCACTTACATGTTCACACCAGGCACTGCCAAACCACATGTGCTCCAGTCCAAGGAGCTTCCTCTCAAACACAGGGCAGGCTTGTAGCTGCTCATGCAAGGAGATGAATCAAGAGCCCCGAAGGCAGGTAACAAACTCCCCTCTTCTTGGCATAGGCTATAGGCCAAGATGGATCCAAACTGATTCCACAAACAAAGATAATTATCTAAAGTGAATGCACCTAGACTCTCCTCATTGTAAAAAGGAGCCGTTAATAGACCGAGGTATACTAGGGTAAAATGGAAATTTTACTCTTGGTTCAATAGGTTTAGGCAATATGTGGTCATGATCCCATAAACACGACATGGTGAGGTGGGAGGTTGGTATATAAAATCTAGTCTTTTTCCTGATACTTTTGCTGTTTGTCGCATCTTGTGCTGGTACAAGATGTGACATATTAAAAGTGCCCATTGATGGCTGTTGGACGGATCTGTCAAGTTATCGCAAATAGTGAACAAAACTTAAATGAAATATAAATCCTCATACTAAAAAAAGGGGAATTGTCAGCTTTAGAGGTGGCAAATGGTTACTGGTAAAAAAAAAACAACAACATAACTGCATTCAGACATAATCTAAAACAAGATGATTTAAAAATCAAAATGGTATTATTTCAGCTTAAGTAAAAACACGGAAGAAGAATATATTTGATGTTCTTTACTGTATAGATCTGTTAGGAATCTCACTGGTTTTTCTTGGATGTTAAGCCATGCTATTTGAATATGGCTTAATCAAACCGGAGTGCCACATAAAAGGATAGTTCAGTAGGTTAGGAGTCATTACATTAAATGAGGAAATGTCTGTGTGGACCTGGTTCTCATAATTCCTTTTTCCCTGCATAACTCACCATTGGAAGCCCTTTCATGGTCCCATAGGATGACTTGTGGCATGAAAAAGAAACAAGTAAAAGGAACAAGACTTCACATGCAATTGTTGTCAATGAGTTATGAGGCTTACTGATCAGCATTAGTTAATACCAGAAATACTGTTATTTCCTAAAAAACGAATTCATGATCTTAGTCCAAATCTACCCTCTACCATCCCGTGTAAATACATCCCCTCTATCCAACCCATTTATGCTCTTAGTTTGTCCTATTTTAGTATCTCCAGTGCACTTATATTCTAAAATAACCAACCGTATGAACATTTTCGGCCATTTTCACCAATAATAGGTGCTGAGTAATATTTGCCAAAATATTGGTGAACAAATGAGAATTTAATATTGTCAAATTGTCAGACTATATCAAAAATTAAAAACATGTTCTTTATTTCCAAGTACGTACGCCTGAAGTACCTTTGAGTGTCAGTTCATCTCTGAGTCCATCCTTGAGCTTTATTGCCCCATTTTTTAGCTTGGGGAGATGCGGTAGGGACAGGAGAGATTTAAGGAGAGAAAGAGTAAATCTCAAAAAAGAAATACACAATTTTCTTTCTCACAATTTTTTTTGTAACAAAAAAGCAGAAGTTTGATGTTTTGTTTTATAGACCACAGAAAACTATTGATGACCTCAGCTAAAAGACTTCATTTTCCTGACTCTCGAAGTAGCCAAGCAGAAGTCATTGTGTATGTCTTCCAGGAATGAGCTTCACAGTGGGATGACTCAGCGGAGAGAGAAGCCATTTCACCCTTTCCACCTCTGCCTTCTGCTTTCTGCCGAGAAGATGGATGCAATGGCCGGAACTGACTTAGGTAATGTTAAGGATGGAAGTTACGTAAAGATAAGAGAGAGCAGAGATGGAAGTCTGGCCCACTGAAGGGATCATTCCAGCCTAGATCAGTACCTCTGAAATTTTCTTGAAAGAAAAAAATACATTGTTTCTGCTACTATTATATGGACTTAAAAAATATCCTATTCATCCAAGTCTATCTTAAATGATGCATCATTTACAGAGCTGCAGCCAAATAATATGACAATTAACAACTGAGTCCAAACTTCCATGTTAAAATGGCTGTTTCTAAATACCATACACTTTTTACAAAGCTTTTACTTCCTTTGTCATTTTAATCCTTAAAATATACCTCATAAATCAGTTTAAAAAGATATGGTTCTACCCATTTAATGGATGAGAAAATAAGGAGGTTCATTCACTCATCCAAGGTTTCTAGCTGGTAAATCAGAGCACAATCATTGGACTGTTAGTCTAAGGCTGTTTTCAGTGGAATTTGCTTGCCAGTTGCTGAAATACAAGTCAGTTTCAAGAATCCCTACACACGCCTTTGGACAAGATCCCTGATCTACTTCCAGATCTTCCTTGAGAATGAAACTTTTAAAACTTAAACATGTGTAAAGAAGATCACACTAAACTTTCTTTGGTCACTGAATGATTTTTAAAAGAATTTTTCCATAAACTCTGAAATCTCTCTTATAGAGAAAATATGTACAAAGCAGACACTACAGCCAAAGAATATATTTTTTTCTATTTTAGTCATTGGGTAGCAGATTAAAATGTTGGCCCATTCAATTAGCAATATCAAGTAACTTAGATGGTGGATATGCGAGTGTGCATTAAGACAAGGTCAGGGTTTTAGCTGGATTTTGCCAATACCTGGTATCACAACCAAAGTGATACACTATCACCAGCTATGAAGCCAGTTGCAAATTTACCTACAATCAATTAAGCAGATTGTCATACAATTGATCCAATATATTTAGGCCACCAGATTATATAATATTTATCAATTTCAGTCATTTAGTTATTCAAAGTACATTAATGCTATAAAATCTATTTGTTGAAAAAATATTTTTTCATATAAAAGAAAAAATTACTATAGATAAGCTACAGATATATTGTATGTTAACATGTTCATGATTGCATAGATCAGTACATTTAGAATACCAAATTAAGGGGGTGTCTAGAGCTTTTTTTTGAGGATAAACATATTTTTCTATACTTTAGTTCAGTGATCTCACAGAAAAGAAAATTTACTTCTCTGACTTAAGAGATTTTTAAACATTTGGCCTTTAACTTTTTTAATCTCCTTGACTTTATAAAATTTGAGACAAGGTCATTTTTTTCTGGAGTTAAAACAAATAATAGACAGAGATGATAGTATCATTTTTTTCCCATCAAAGACTAAAAAAAATATGTACAGATTCCTATATATAACCTTTTTGGATATCATTATTTTGAGATTTCATCCCATTTTGGAAATAACCTAGTAAAGAAAAGGAGCGATTATTTTGTAGAATCTACGTTCTGATTAGTACTGAGACAATAAATAAATATCAAATGATTTCTTGGACACATTTCTTTCAGGTTGTTTCTAGACTTGCTTAAGTTTGGACCAACTTTGAATATGCTCTGGGAAGTCTCCTGACTGTTCTAAGGTCTGTCTTCTCCCACAGGCAGACTGCCTGATATCTGCATTTCTTATTATAATGACACATTTAACACTTCTGGGTTGTTCTGGATTCAGTCCTGCATTGGTGTCCTAATTATTCTTTCTGGTTTCGGTATTGCTTTACTTGGCTTCTCAGGGGATCATGTTAAAATCCACAATTAAAAACGCTGACTTTTTCTTACTTACACTGTATATTTTGATAACCTAGGTATCTGAGTGATATTTACCTTATGGATTTCAAGATGCAAGATTTGCTCATATGGTTTGAAAGAATTGCCTAAAACTCAGCCAAGCCTCTCTTATTCTGATCTCATTCCTGCCCACCATTCACCCATTATTTAGATCTAATATTTTTCAATGTTTATATCTCATTCTCAAAAATAGTTAATGTTTAAAATAAAAAGTACTCCACATCTCTATAATAAAATATTTTTCTTTTTTTTTTTAAAAAAAAGGAAAATACATATTGTGCTTATGTGATTAAAGTTTCTTTAAAAGGAAAAAGAAACTGGTTTTGGTAGAAAATGTTGATAATCACCATTTTCATTCTTAAGTTACACTTTTTTACACAACCAGTTTTGCAGAAAGACTACTTATATCAGTTAAGCTGTATAGGCTGCAAGTAAGAGAAAAAATCCAATTTAAAATAACATCAGGAATAAGGACATTTATTATCTCAGAAGACAAAAATTCCAGAAGGTGAGGGAGTTCCAGAATTGGTCTACTCAGAAGGTCAATGCCACCATCAAGGACTTTCCAATACTGTATTCTGCTGTCTTCCACTGTTGACCTTTGTCCTCAGCAAAGCATCTACATGAAGTAAAAGTCCTAGGTAAATAGCCTTAGATTGGGTCTTTTTTTTATGATTATTTTTTATTTTAGAGTTCTAACCAGAGCTGCTTCTAGCCAGCCCTCTCTCCCCACCCCACCCCCCATAGTGGACCCAGGACCCAATGTGTCCCTTATTCCTCCTCTCTCCATCCCTCCTTTAGCAGTGCCCAGTGTCTGTTGTTCTCACCTTTGTGCTCATGTGACCAGTGATCAGGGACCACTTATGGGTAAGAACATGCAGTATTCAGTTTTCTGGAAGTTCACTTAACATGGTGGTCTCCAGCTGCATCCATGTTGCTGAAAACTGCATGATTTTGTGCTCCTTTATGGCTATGTAATATTCTATTGTGTATATGCACCACATTTTCTTTATCCAGTCCACTTTTGATGGGCATCTGGGTTGGTTCTATGTTTTTACTGTTGTGAATAGGGCTGTAATACATATACACATACAGATGTCTTTTTGGTAGATTGAATTATGTTTCTCTTGGTGTATTCCCAGAAATGGGATTGTTGGATTGTTAGAAATTCAGTTCATAGTTCCTTGAGATAATGCCACATTGCTTTCCATATAGTTTGAATTAGCTTACACTCCTACCAACAGTGTAGAAGCTTTCCCTTTTCTCTATAGCCACATCAGCATCTGTTGGTTTTTTGTTTGACTTTTTATTGAAAGCCATCCTGACTGGTGTTAAATGGTTCTCACTGTAGTTTTCATTTGCATTTCTCTGATGATTAGTAAGACTGAGTATTTTTTCATGTTTGTTGACTGCTTAATGTCTTCCTTTGAAAAAGTGTCTGCTCATGTCCTTTGCCCACTTTTGAATGGGGCTCTTTTGGTTTTTTTTTCTATCAAATCATTTAAGTTCCTTGTAGATCTTGAATGTCAGGTTTTTCTTTTCTTTCTTTCTTTTTTTTTAACAACAACAACAAATATCATCTCTCAAAAATTCCGGTAGACTTTCCCTCCTCATCTTATACATCCATTCCCACACAAATCACTAGAAAGGTGGAAAAATTATAATGCTTTTTCTTAGATGAAGGAAGACTCATGAATCACACCCTAATGTTTCCATAGGGCCCAGCATTCTGAAAGCCTTGGACTACCTATTTCCAGTTTGGACTATCTATTACCTGAAATAGTCAGTTATCAAAAAAAGTTAGGGATGATGACTCTTGGTTAGGTGACCAACGATTTAAACACTACTGTTTCAGGTCTACAATAATTTACCCTTAGGGTTTACAACCTCACTCTATTGTCTTTAATCTATATACCTTTTAGTAAAATTCTATTTTTCTTGATAGATAAGCATGTCAGTCTATAATTGTGCATGTGTGCATATTACACACACATGCATATAAATATACATACATATATGTATGTATAAATATATAGAGGTGGTAAAAAGATATACATATACACAAACATGCTCTATTTATTCACAAATCTATACGTTTCTTGCAATTTGTAACATATGAATTATATATGTTAGTTATAATATACACGTGAAACTTACATCTTCATATTTGATTATGATGGGGCAGAAGATGATTATCTTTGTGAGGGTGATATTGAAAAGATCAAAGCATTAATAATATTCATAATGTTAACCACATTTTTAAAATGTTCTTTGATTTGAGACTTTGAACAGATTGCTCAGTATCTTTGATGCATCTATTTGGCCGTGAGGGGAGTAACTTCATTGTTAACTCCTACAAGAAAATTTAATATTGGAATCCTACAACCCAGTGAGAAAAACATTCAGTTGACTGAGGCATGCTGATTTGCTCCAGAGTCAAAGAAGTCTTTGAGATCCTTAAGAAGGAATAGAAGCTCTGTTTGTTGTTTTAGAATTTGGAAACATTTATTTTTAGTTTATATTTGCCATACAAAATTTATCCTAGCATCACTAATTAGGGGGCATATATAGGAACTCTTATTCTTTAAATATTAACAGAGGAAGAATAAATGGGAATCCATTTTCAAAGTCATCAAGTTTTTTTTAATAAGTATGCATCTGAAGTTTTGATTTTATGATTAGATTTCAGTTCTAAATTTTAGAGGACTTGAAGGAAGATTATGATCTAGCAAAAACATTTTAATTCAGGTTTGGGTAATGAAAGAAAAAATAAACAAACCAATTTCTGCTAATATAGTGAATCCCTAAAAAGAACTAGCTTTGTAAGACTTGTTTGTAAAAATGTTGTTTAAAAACTAGATTTTATTTTTTTTACAAAAAGTTGTAAATTTTGGTAAATCTTCAGTTTAGTCCAATGGATTGTAGAAACAACACCACTGCAAAAGCTGGCTACTGATTTCAAATAAATGTGGAAAAAAATGGAGCTTAAAAAGTAATCAGAGTAATAGAAAAGTAAGTAATCAAAGCTGAAAACTTTCCAATTTATCAAAAGGCATAAACATACAGATTGAAGCTAAATGAATTTTAAAAAGGATAAATCCAGAGAAATGTATGCCAAAACACAGCATAATTAAACTTTGGAAAACTAAAGTCAAAGAAAAACTTTAATTGAAGCAGGAGATAAATAATACACTACCTATAGAAGAAGGTATTCAAATGACGACAAATGTCTTGTCAGAAATCACAGAGGCCAGAAGGAAGTAACACCACAGTTTTTGTGTGCCAAAAAGGGAAAAATTATCCACCTAGGATTCTACACTCAGTAAAAATATATATATCAGGTATAAAAGGGAAATCAAGATATTCTAAAAGTTAGAAACACTAATATAGTTGCTTGCTGAAAGTTCTATTATAGAAGAATGGCTAAAGAGATTCTTTCAAACAAAAAAAATACAAATCAAATAGAATTTTGGAACATCAGGTAGGAAGGTCTCACACAGTGAGAGACAATCTGTGTAAAATACTAAACTCTGTTTGATGACTGAAGCAAAAAATAATATGGAACTGTTTGAAGTGGTTCTATATGTAGAGAAAATATTTAAGACAATTAACAAATGGGGGAGGATGAAGGGATTATAAATGAAAGTAAGTTTTCTGAACTTCACTTAAACTGGTAAAATGATATTACCATTAGACTGCAACAAGTTTTTGTATATAATATAAAATCTAGGCAACCACTAAAAAAACAAACAAAAAAACTATACAATGAGACATCCTCAAAAACAATGCATATACAAATCATAATGAAAAAAATGTTCAAGTAACCCACAATAAGACAGAAAACAGAAAAAAAGAGAACAAAGAAAAAACAACAAAAAAATATGGCTGACTTAAGCCTTAACATACAAATTTTACATTATATATAAGTGGTCTAAATACACTAGTTAGAATACAAAGTTTGGCAAAGTCAATTTTAAAACATCACTGAGATATTCTTTCTACAAGAAACTTACTTCAAATAAAATGATACACGTCCGTATTAAAAGAAAAATATGAAAAAGATATAGTATGCAAATATTAATCAAAAGAAAGTAGCAATAACTATATTAATATTAGATAAAATATACTTTAGAGCAAACAAAAGTACCAGAGTCAGAGAAAGACATATAATGGCAAAAGGGTCAATCTACCAAAAAAGACATAGCAATTACAAAAGTATATATACCAAATAACCAAGATGAAAATATGTAAAACAAAAACTAAGGTAACTAAAAGGAAAAAATATCCAAGTCCACTACTATGCTGGAGCATTCAACACTCCTAACTCAACAACTGATAGAAAAACTAGACAGAAAATCAGCATAAGTACAGAAGAATAAAACAACATTGTCAACAAAAGAATCTAATACACATTTATAGACTACTCCAATTAACAACAGAATAATACTCATCCCTTTTAAGCATCCCTGGAACGTATGTTATGATAGATCATATACTGGGTCATATAAATTGAAACTATAGACAGTGTATTTTCTGATAACAAGGAAATTAAAGTATAAATCAGTAATAGAAAAAAGAACAGAGATATTCCCAAATACTTGAAAACTGGAAAACACAATTCTAAATAACTTGTTGGTCAAAGTGCAAGACAATTCAAGATATAGTTAATTGAATGAAAATGCAAACATATCATATTCCAATTATGAGGACATAGATAAATCAGGGCTGAGAGGAAAATTTGGCTCCAAGTATGTGGCACTTAGATTAGAATAGAAGAAATGCTTCAGACAATAATCAAAGCTCCCTCATTGAGAATCTAGAAAAAGAAGACCAGAGTAAACCTAATGCAAGCATAAGAAAGGAAATAATAAAGATAAGGATAGAAACCAGTGGAACTGAAAACAGAAAAAAAAAAAAAAAAAGAGGGAAATATCAATGAAACAAAGAGCTATTTCTTCAAATGATCAATAAAACTGACAAACTTCTAGCAAGACTGAAAAAAGAAAACAGATGCCAATATAAAAAATAAAACAGACTTCAAAAGGATAAGTGAATAATACAAATATCTCTGAATATCTAAATTTGATAACCTAGAAGAAATGTATTCCTAAAAATACACAACACTACCACATAATCCAATATGAAATAGATTATTTGAACAGACCTATAACAATTAAGTAAACTGAATTTTTCATTTAAACATCCCCCTCTCCCAAATTCATCCTCAGACCACATAGTTCCTACAATAAAATTCTTTAAAGTTCTTTAAATCCTTTAAAATTTATTTTAATGAAAATGTAACACCAATTCTACATAATCTCTTGCAGAAAATAGAAGAGAGAATACTTCATAAGTCATTTGATGAAGCTAGTATTACCCTGGTACCAAACCAAAGACTGCACCAAACCAAATCAAACCAAACTTCAGACCAATATCTCTCATGAATACAGATGCAAAATTTTAAAACAAAATATTATCAGAGTTCAGAAATATATATATATAACAAATTATATACCATAATCAAGTGGGTTTAAGGCTAATTTAATACTGGAAAATAAATTGATATAGTCTATCATATTAGCAAGCTAAAAAAGGAAGAATGAATGTATAATCTATGAAGAAAAATAATTTGGAATAATTCAACATGCATTCATGATTTTAAATTTTTTAAAACTCTCAGAATAAATTGAGAAGAACTTCTTCACCTTTATAAATAGGATCTACAAAAATCTAAAGAAGAAATTATACTTAAGAATGAAAGATTGAATGCTTACTCTGTAAAATCAGGAACAAGGCAAGGATATCTGCTTTCTCATTTTTATTCAGCATAGTGCTGGATTTACTAGCTAATGCAATAAAGCAAGTAAAAGAAATTATGGCATGTAGATTGGGAAAAAAGGAATAACCTGTGCTATATGCAGATAGCATTATTATCTAAATAGAAAATTCCAAGTACTATACCAAAAAAAAAAAATCTAGATTATTATCTAAATAGAAAATTCCAAGGACTATACCCCCCCCCAAAAAAATCTGGAACTAAAAAGTGAGTTCAGAAAGGTCACAAAATACAAGGTAAACTTAGGAAAATAAATTGCATTTCTATATACTAACAATAAATAATGGAAATAAAAATATAAAATATAATTTTATTTACTATCACTTAAGAAGGTTAAATTGTTTAGTGTAGTTCTATCAAAACACATACAGAATTTCCATGTTAAGAACTACAAAATGTTAATTAAAAAGTTAAAGATAACCAACTCATATGTACCCAATTTTCTTTTGACAAAGGTGCAAAAGCAATTCAGTAAAAAAAGTTGTGCTGGAGCAATTCGATATTCTTTGGACAACAATTGGATTTTTAAAAATGAACTCTGATCTAGACATTACACTGTATATAGAAATTAACTCAAAAGTGATAACAGACTTAAATGCAAAGCATGAGATTATAAAACTTTGTAGAAAAAACAAAAATTGGGGGATATAGGGGTAGAGTTTTGAAACTTGAAGCAAAAACCATGGTTTATAAAGGAAAAGTAATAATAAATTGAACTTCATCAATATTAAAAATTTATGCTTTGCATCACACTCTATTAAGAAAAAACAAGCTATAGTCAGAGAAAAATTATTTGCAAGCCACATATCAGACTAAAGAACTAGTATCTAGCATAAGAACACTCAAAATCCAACAGCAGAACACCTAAAAGACATAAACAAATATTCTTTTCTTTTTTTCTTTTGAGTCAGTCTCACTGGAGTGCAGTGGCAGACTCACAGCCATCGCAGCCTCAACCTACTAGGCTCAGGGAACCCTTCCTCCTCAGTCTTCCAAGTAGCTGAAACTACAGGCATACATCACGACACCCAGATGATTTTTTTTATGTATTATAGAGACAAGGTCTTGTCATGTTGCCCAGGCTAGTCTCAAGCCCCTAAGCTCAGGCAATCCTCTCGCCTCTGCTCCCAAGTGCTGGAACTACAGTCATGAGCCACCATGTCTGGCCAGATATTTCATTAACGTGGATACACAACTGATAGATATGCACATAAAAATGATAAATATCATTAGCCATGAGGGAAGTGCAGACTAAAACCATAATAAGATGACAACACACATGTCATTATGAGCAAATGTTTTAAAAATTATGACAACATTAAGTGCTGGTGAGGATGTGGAGAAACTCGATCACTCATATATTTCTGGTAAAATGGAACAGTCATTCCAAAAAATACTTGGTTCCTAAAAAATAACAACAAAACATGCGACTGTCCTATGTCACAGCCATTGTGCTTCTAGGCACTTATCCCAGAGAAATGAAAATTCTGTTCACATAAATGTTCATAGTAGCATTATTGGTAATAGTCCCAAACAGGAAGTAACTCAGATGTCCCTTAGTCAGTGAATAGTTAAACAAATTGTGAAATACTACTCAGCAATAACAAGAAATATATTATTAATATATACAACAACTTAGATAAATCTTCAGAGAATTATGCTGAGTTAAAAAAAAACCTAAAACATTACATATTGAATGATTTCATTTATATAATTTTACTGAAATAACAAAATTATTAAAATGCAGAACAAATTAGTGAAATGAAGAGAAGTGATTTTCTTTCTTTCTTTTTTTTTTTTTTTTTGAGTTGGGGTCTCACTCTGTCACCCAGACTTGAGTGCAGTGGCCGCTCCCGGCCACCGCACCCGCGACCTGCTGGGCTCCGGCGATCCTTCCACCTCAGCCTTCCAAGTAGCCAGAATTACAGGCATGCGCTACCACGCCGGGCTGATTTTTTGATTTATTGTAGAGATGAGGTCTCGCTGCCCAGGCAGGTCTCGAACCCGCGGGCTCAGGCAATCCACTCACCTCAGCCTCCCAAAGGCGCGGGATTACAGGCTGAGCCACTGAGCCTGGCCTTTTTTTTTTTTTTTTTTTTTTTTTAAAGTAAGGCTTGCATAGGTGGTTCCTAAGATTATTGGCCATTGGAGGGGCAAAACAGTTAGAAAGTCACCATGACATACTAGAAAAGAGATGAAAAGAGACTGAATTTGAAAGCAGAAATGGGAGGACATTCTGCATGCATACAAGTGATATTGCAAATGAAAATGACAGCACGTGAAGACAAAATAATATAGAAATTTGTTTTTTCTTTTTAATAACATAAGTTCTAGTTGAATTTTTGGCCTCTTTCTATATCTATTAACCTTATCCAGATTAGCAAAGAAGAAAATTATTTGCTCCAAAATAACAAAAACGTTAAACAATAACTATCACTATGCTTTTAAAATATTTTTATAAGGAATTCCTCATGAAATCATTTAATATAAACTAATAGCAAAGCTTTGTTTTTAATCCTAATTTTGCCACATGACAGATCAAGAAATTTGTTTTCTTAAAAACACACTGAATCAGTGACATCTGCTCAATTTTCTATAAATCTGAAAAAAAATGTCATTTTTCTTCTTTTACTATTGATGGAATGCTTGATCATGAAAACAGATAGTATTTTATGACCTTTTCGGTAAACAATATCCTTCAATGAATGCTTATGTGACCAATTTTTAAAAATACTTTCCATATAGTTTCTAAACAACTGTCAGGCATTGTTCTAATGAGAACTGTACCTACCATACGTGCTTGAAAGAAATTCGTCTAAAGAGCTGTTAAACAAACATGATGTGAAATATACCTTTGGAGGCAGGGGGAAATCTATTCACTTTAAATGAATTGCAGTGGAATCTATTCTGCAATTGGTCCTCAGGAGTTCCATTAGCCTTAATAGACATCAGCAAACATCATTACTGGGGCAAGGGGATCACAGAATTTGTCCTTTAAATCATATTTTGAAACCTTTGAAATGTAAAGTATAATTCAAAATGCTTAGATCTTTTATTTGATTCAGAGAATCTCTGAACAACACATCAATCTTTAATTCAATCTTATAATTATTATCTAACCAGTCAAATGGTTTTTAAAAATCATTTGCTATCCTCTAGATGTATTTGTGTATAGTAATCCTAGGTTGACTCTTTTGAACTGGAGTAACTTTAATTAGAATATACAATTGTGTTGGTCTTTTAAAAGTTAAAAAGAATGCATTCTAAGTATGCATCATCACAAGATGTGGAGAGACCTTCTTTTAGAAGTATCTAATATTCTTGGAAATAAATAATCTTTCACAACAAGAAGGTATGGAGCCTGATATTGACAAGTAATTCTAAAAATACATCAAAAACTCATCTTTGACCTCTACCCATTTCTGTTCTTCTTTTCCCTCAAGGCAGCAACATTTTGTGCAAACCTTAAAATGTCAGACTCTAAAGTCAAGCAATACATTTGTGCATATATGGTGGACAGATCATGTAATTTAGAAACTGAATACTTTTGAGCTCTGAACAATATGCCCCAAAGAACTGAATCGCCTATTTTTATGCACCAGCAGGATGCATCATTGCTCACAAAAACACCTTCAATAGAAGTCAGTCATTCAAACTGAATTAGAGATGACAACTATGCTGTTTGTTCCACTAGGAAATTCTAAAGTCTGTTTTTACTTCTGAAAAATTGGTTCAATCAACCTAACTACATAAAAACCTTTTCAGAAAAGACTAGTTTATTATCATACAAAAGGCTGGTAAATAGCCTTTGCGTATGTCTGAATATGTCACTCTCCAAATCAAGTAACTACTCGCTTCATATAACTGGGGAAATAATAATATTTCACTATTGTGTCCAAAGGTAAATTATACTAAATTCTATATATTTGCATTGAATTATGACTAAAATATCACAACTTCCTGATTTCAACAGCAATTTTTAAAAATTATACTCAAAATATTTGGGCACCCATATAACTGTTAACAAAACAAAAATTTTTTTTTAAAAAAAGCCTTTAATCTCAGACAACTAATAAAAATTTCTGTTCAGTCCTGGGCTGCACAATTTAAAAGAAAATGAGAATTTGAAGAAAGTTTAGAGAAGAAACATAAGGAGTATTAAAAGATTGAAAAATGGGATCTAATAATAAGAATAAGACAAACATTTAGACAAAGGGAGATAAGACCAGTAGGGACTTAATGAACTTCAAATTATCCAAGATAGTTGAGCAGCTGTTTTCTATTGCTTTCTATCCAAGTCTTCCATTACGCCACTGTGGCTAGGAATAAGAACAGTAAACCTTTTTTGTTCTCTGCATTTTCATAACAGAAAGCATTGAGGTCATTTAAAAGTGGCAGGACCTTATGAATACAAATAATTGTCTAAATGCTATGAAATATACTATATAAATGTTCCTGTGAGACTTGTCATTTATTATTCTAATCTTTTCCTCTAAAAGGTTGTCTCCATGGAGATTGGATTTTAATCCTTCACTCTAAAGCCCCTATAGATAAAAATGACAAGTAATTGTCATTATTTGTGGAATGTTGGAAACATTTGTTTTCTTACTAAATTGACATAAGACAGACTTAGATCATTACTGTATCTTGACTATCCAAATAAAATCTTATTTTATCACTCTAGCATTTGTGATTTCCATTACTGAATCTTTTATTTGTTCCTATTGCCAATAGGCTATAGTTTTGTGAGTTTTTTAAAAAAATTGGAAAACAGTTTATTTAGAAAGTAAATTAAAAAGAGAATGAGGGAAAACATCTAGTTTTTTTAAAAGTGGAAATTCTGTGTTGCTGCCTATGGTTTATAATTTTAGCAGCCCTATCGTCTAAATTCTGAAAATACCCTGATACTGTCTCTTACCTAAAGTATTCCTATATAGAGTAAGACTTAAGTATTTAATTATTAAATCACATTACACATTTAACTGGAGAATATAAAATGATGCCTCTCCTACCTAAATTCAGGTCTCACCTTTTCTGAGATATTTAGTATAGTTATTCTCTAATTGACAAGTTTCTGAAATTTCATAGTATGCATGAATATTAAATGTATCACACCCCTCTCTCACAAACTGGTGTTTGGCATCTCTTGTATTTGAAAATTTGGTTTGCCCCAAACTCTAGAGAATGGGCTTTGGGTCAAAGCTTAACTACAAGTCTAAAGACCACATTTTATAAAACACGGACACACATACAGATTCCAAATTGCTTGCCAAATTTCACTGCTGTCAGCTTCCCACAATATTCTAAAAACTATCAGACAAACAGGCGTCAGCATGATTAATCCTGATGATGACTTAAGTTTGTTCCTATGCACAGTGACCTCTGGAAGCTCTGAGTCCAGTTAACTGTGCACAGCGTCTCCCTAGCTAACTGAAGTGTTTGTAAATAAATGATTTCTTTTCTCCATTAACATGTCTCCATCTTGACCTTCAAGAGTGGATTGTGTGGGTCATCTCAGATGACTAATTTGTCTTTTTTCTTTAACCCATTGCAAGAGAGCAGAAAGTTCAGAGAAATATAGAAATATTTTAAAATACATACATATTCAAGCACTACTGCATAAATTTCTGCTGAGTTTAAGCCACACTTTCCCATGAGTTTCTATTTTTGTCAAGAAGTTTAAAATCCAATAAATAATGACAACAAATCACATTTGAATTTTGACTTACAGATTAAAAGATAGCTTCATATATATTACCTCATTTTACTGTCACAAAAATCCATAGCCTAGGTATTATTTTTCTCAGCTTACAAATGGGGAAACCGAGACGCAAGGGGGAGAAGTAAATTGTCCAAGTCACCCAGACAGAAAATGCGTAGCTAAATCTCCATTTCTGGGTCCCACACCTTAGCCACCATGACTGAGAATATGCACATACATGCTTGTGGTCTACACACAGAGATGCTGACATCACCTTTTAAATGTGACAAGGAGCCCCAAAAGCACGAGTAACAAAAGCAAAGATCGGCAAATGGAATTGCATCAAACTCAAAAGCTTCTGCACATTTCAGGAAACAATCAAGAGACAACCTACAGAATGGGAAAAAATGTATATCTGAGAAGTTATTAGTATCCAAAACGTATAAGGCACTAAACACCTGCAGAACAAGAAAACAAAGAATCCAATTCAAAAATGGGCAAAAGACCTGAAGAGACATTTCTCAAAAGAAGTTATATAAAAGGCCAACAGATATAGAAAAATGTCCTTTTCAAAATCTCTAATCTTCAGGGAAATACAAATTAAAACCACAATGAGAGATCATTTCATACCTACAGTTAAACTTTGCCCATGCTGCCCTCTCTACCAAAATAAATAAATAAAAAGAAAGAAAGAAAGATAAATGTTGGCAAGTATGTGAAGAAAAGGCAAACACTGGTGGGAGCATAAATCTGTATAGCCATTACCAAAAAAAAAAAAAAAAAACCAGTATGGCAGCTCCAGTTACTTCTGGGTATATATCCAAAAGAAATAAAATCATATATTTAAAAAATATCTGGGCCAAGCACAGTGGCTCAGCCTGTAATCCCAGCACTTTGGGAGACTGAGGCAAGAAGATTGCCTGAGCCCACGGGTTTGAGACCAGCCCAAGAAGCTTGGTGAAACTTCATCTCTACAATAAATCACACACACACACACACACACACACACACACACACACACAAACTAGCCGGGCGTGGTGGCATGCATCCGTAGTTCCAGCTACTTGAAAGGCTGAGATGAAAAGATCGCCTAAGCCCAGCAGATTAAGGCTGCAGTGGCTGTGAGCATGCCACTGCACTCTAGCCTGGGCGACAAGAGTGAGACTCCAACTAAAAAAAAAAAAGATATCTGCACGTCCATGTTCATGGCAGCATTAGTCACAATGGCCAACATATGGGAAAAACCTGAGCATCCACAAATGGACGAATGGAAAAAGAAACAGTCATATATACACAAGAGAATACTATTTAGCCTTAAAAAATAAATTTTGTGATTTGAGATAACATGGGTGAAACTGTAGAGCATCATGCTTAGTGAAACAAGTCAAGCAAGAGCGTCAACTATCACTTGATCTCACTTATTTGTACACAGAACCTCAAAGTAGCAAACTCATAGAAAAAGTAGAAAGTAGATGGCTATTTTTTTATGAACATGAGAGTCTTCCATTTATTTGTATCTTCTTTAATTTCTTTTAAAAAAATTATTTATTTATTTATTTATTTATTGAGTTGGAGTCTCACTCTGTCGCCCAGGCTGGAATGCAGTGGCATGCACATGGCCACTGTAACCTCAACGTGCTGGGTTCAAGCGATCCTTCTGTTTCAGCCTTCCAAGCAACAGGAACCACAGGCATTTGACACTATGCTGGCTAATTTTTTTATTTATTGTAGAGATAAGCTCTTGCCAAGTTGCCCAGGCTGGTCTCAAACCCATGGGCTCAGGCAATCCTCTCACCTCGGCCTCCTAAAGTACTGGCATTAAAGGTTTGAGCCACCGCACCCAGCCTAAATTTTTTATTTTGAATATTTGGGGTGCAATTCAGGGTTAGGTATACAAATGCCCATTATGTAGATACCCTTCTTGATGAGGTGTACCCCTCCCTCCCCTGGCAGTTTGCCAGGGGATGGAGGAGTGAAATGAAAAATAGAAAGACATTGGTTACAGGGTATAAAGTTTTATTCCACTAGACAAAGAAATAAGTTCTGGAGATCTATTGTATAGCATGGTGATTGTAATTAATAATAACTATAGTATACTTAAAAATTGGTAAGGCCAGGCACTGTGGCTCATGCCTGTAATCCCAGCACTTTGGGAGGCCAAGGCAAGAGGATTGCCTTAACTCAGGGGTTCGAGCCCAGCCTTTGCAACTTGGCAAGACCTCATCTCTACAATTAATAAATGAAAATAAAAATTAGCCAAGTGTGGTGGCATGTGCCTGTAGTTCCAGCTACTCGGAAGGTTGAGGAGGAAGGATCACCTGAGCCCAGCAGATCGAGGCTGTGGTAGCCATGAGTGTACCACTGCACTCCAGCCTGGGTGACACAGTGAGACGTCCACTCAAAAAAAAAAAAAAAAAAAATTGCTAAGAGTAGTTTGTTAATGTTCTTTTCACAAAAATAATAAGTACATGAGGTGATAAATATGTTAATTACTAGATTTACTAATTCCACTATGTTATACATCACATTGTATAACAAATATATACAATTTGTCATTTATCAATGAAATAATGTTTGTAAATGTGACTAATTCTAAATTGCTTACAGATCACTTTGCTGGTTAATAATATTGTGATGGCCAAAGTGTGTGTTTGTGCATTCCCAAGCAAAATGAAATAGTACCTCCATAATTAATGAGAGAGAGTTCCGTATATCAACTACCAGAAAAATATCCTTGTAATATATCATTTCTTTATTAAAGAGTGAGGTAATCGATGGAATATTACACAGCCATAAAGAAGGACAAAATCATGAACTTTGCAGCAACTTGGAAGGACTTAGAGGCTATACTACTGAGTGATCTATCACAGAAACACAGAACTGAGTATCACATGTTCTCACTCATAAGCAGACCTTGAACAACTATCGTAATACTAGAAGAAAGGGGTTAGTAGTAGTGGAAAACTGCCAGGGGAGTGAGGGGGCACACCTCATCAACAAAAGTACCTGCATCATGAACATTTGTATATCTAACCCTGAATTGTACCTCACATATTTAAAATAAAAAAATTTTTTTTTTTTTTTTTGAGTTGGAGTCTCACTCTGTCGCCCAGACTGGAGTGCAGTGGCCGCTCCCGGCCACCGCAGCCTCGACCTGCTGGGCTCCGGCGATCCTTCCGCCTCAGCCTTCCGAGTAGCCGGAATTACAGGCATGCGCTACCACACCCGGCTGATTTTTTTGATTTATTGAAGATGAGGTCTCACTGCCCAGGCGGGTCTCGAACCCGCGGGCTCAGGCAATCCACTCACCTCAGCCTCCCAAAGGCGCGGGATTACAGGCTGAGCCACCGAGCCCGGCAATAAAAAAATTTTTAAAGAGTGAGATAGTACCTATAAACTAGAGAATTCCATTTACAAATTATATCAGCTAGTGAAAAGTAACCTTTTATTCCTGGTAGGCTGCTTTTCTTCACAGGGTGATTCCAAGACCTGCCTGACTTCCACCTTATGGCTTTTGTATCACTTGAAGTCTCATTTCCTCTATGTCAGGTGTGTCTAACCGTTTGACTTCCCTGGGCCTCATCAAGTAAAGAGGAATTGTCTTGGCGACAAATGAATTATATAATATAGTTAGTGTATATATATAGTAAGACTTCTTTTTTTCTTATACTTTTATCATAAAGTTTAGAAAAATGAGAACAATATACAACTAGTGGGAAATTTGATCTGTTTTTGTAAAACTAATCTATCAATCAATGTCTGGTTCAATGGAAGTGGTCACAATTCTTAGTGAGTTCTCAAGGTGCTCATCAGAAATTTTTGTTCAAATTTTGCTTTTCATGTGCTTCACAATTGAAAACAGCTGTATGTGCTGCCAAAAAGAATAAGGTGTGATCATGAACTTCAAAAATGGAACTACACATGGGATCACAGAAAAGAAATGCTAAAAACCACACGATATTAAAAGATGTTTTGGGACCACATTACTAGCCGTCCTGGGCTGCATGTGGCCCATGGGCTGCGAGTTGAACATGCCTGCTCTAAGCTGTCAGGAGAAGAAAGCTCAGCAAAACCACACTGTTGATCATGCTTCTACTCACAGTCCCATTGTCGAGAACTGTTCCCACACCTCGTCTAAATGGAAAAAATTGTAATTCCTGACTCAACCCCCAACTACACCGCCACACTGTCTTCCCAACCACATCTGTACACAATGCTCGCAACCATACTTCTACATGGTATTCCCAACAACACCTCTACACAACGCTCCCAACCACACCTCTACCCTCTGTTCCCAGCAAGACCTCTCCACAATGTTCCAAGCACATCTCTAAACAATGCTCCGAACCACACCGCCACACAATGCTCCCAAACACACCCCTACACTATGCCAGACAGTCCTGAATTTCACTGGCTAGTTGGCATTATATATAACTATGAAAAGACATACAAGCTGCCTTCCTTTGTCCTGTCACACACAATGAATCATCTTTACTTCATTGTATATTGTATTTCTCTAGTCCAGAGGTGTGGTGAACACTTGTCACACAGTATGGGAACACAGTATGAAGTTTGCTGTTTATCCTATGTGCAAGAAATGAGGAAATCACTTGTTCTCCCTCAGAATTAATTTCATTTTCATAAATGGGATTTTGTATTTGACATTTATCAAACCATCCCTGAACTGTGATGAAATATGAGATATACTCTGAAATGAAAGCTATTACATAGTTTATCTTTCTTTGCTTTATGATATATATATATTTACATATATATATATCTTTTTATTTCTGTATGGCTTTGCATGCGTGTCTAGTGGGGAAGAAGCCTAGATTTAGAGTCTCATTTTTCATCTGTGACCTTGAAACAATAATAAAATACTGCTCTTTCATGAATTAGTTCTAATAAACCTATAATAATAAGTTTGCAACAACTCATATGACATATTAAATGTCATGCATTAATATGTATTAATTCCATTAATGTGAAAATATATGTCGAAGCTTTTTAAAAATGTAAAATTCATCACAAATTTTGTTATTATTTTCATCATTATAACTGTTATTCCAGAAAATTCTAGAATCAAGGCATGTTTTGTAAGATAAACTGTAACTTCATCCTCTAAGATGGTTTACATAAATACTATCGCTGGGAACTCAAGTGGGTTATATGTTGATGAATTTTATACTTTATATAAAAATCTCTTAGCTTTATCTTTCTGAGAGAAGATCTCCCAGGGAATGCAGACATTCTCTGTGGAGGAAATATCTATTGTCAAGTGTAAAATTTCTGTAAGCTGGGTAGAGCAGAAAAGAATGAAAATATTATTCAGAAGCTCCATAGCAATACGGTAGGGAAAGAAAAGGCCAAGAGGAGAGGGATTTGCAGTTTTGCTACCAAATGTAGATCATATACATTTATATATGTGTGTATGTATGTATGTATCTTTAATTTAACAATATTTTGTAAGCCAAGCATGGTTGGCATGTGCTTGTAGTCTTTAGCTAGTCAGGAGGCTGAGACTGGAGGAGTGCTTGACCCAGGAGTTTGAGGCCACAGTGAGTTTTATCTCGCCTGTGAATAGCCACTGCACTCCAGATGGGGCAACACAGCAAGGATCTATCTTTAAATACATATATAATACATATATTATATATATTATTAGACCTTAATCCAAACCATGCTGTTTCTCATTTTGGTATCAAGCTTAAGATTTTGACCTCCAGCATTTTAGCAAATGCTTTAACGTTATTACTACACTCTCTTCCACTCTCAAATAGCTTATTGTGTAGGCAGTAAGTGCCAGAAAAAGAAAAACTCTCAACATAGCTACTAGCCTGTCCACCTGGCACAAACTCAAAGAAAGACCAATAGGTTTATTTGAATAAGTGGTTTATGTTATGGAGTCTCAGACCACCCACACGAAACATTTGTCTGAGTGCTGACCACGTGGTGTGCATGTGTCTATGAGCACTCAGAGACACACTTAACATCATATAAAATGTGTAACTGGAGACAGGTATAGTGTTTCTTGACTTTATTTTTTTAAATGGTAGTGTGCTATTAATTGCTATTTCATTGAGACATAAATGCTCATGTAATTCAATCACCCTACTATACAAATTTATTTCTTTATTGGTCACTGAAATAAAGTGAAAATATTTTCAATTTTTTCTGTCTTTTATGATCTTTAGTCTTAAAATCTGTCAGTAAATAGACTGCTTTGCATAGGAAATTGTACTATAGTCCAGAGGCCTAGAAGAAAACTGACTCCATAAATTGAAAAATACATTCCAGATTTACAGTTGGAATCAATCAAATCAATGTTTTCTTCAAATCTGATGCCTTGTCTACCACAATCAAAAGTGAAAATGAAAACAATTGGTCTTAATAGCATAATTGAATTTGGAATTTCTGGGTCACTTGAATATGTAATTTGCCATAGATATCACTCAGTGACATATAAGGATAGAGATTCCTGGATAGTGTTTTTGTTGCTGTTGAGTCAGAGTCTCACTCTGTCACCCAGGCTAGTATGCAGTGGTATGATCATCGTTCAATGCAGCCTCGACTTCCTAGGCTCAGGCTATCTTTCCACCTCAGCCTCCCAAGGAGCTGGAACTACAGGAGAGTGCCACCATGTTCGGCTAATCTTTTCATTTTTTATAGAGAAAAAGTCTCGCTATGTTGCTCAGGCTGATCTTGAACTTCTGACCTCAAGTGATCCTCCTGCCTCAACCTCTCAAAGTGCTAGGATTATAGGAACAAGCCACTGTGCCCAGTCTGGGTAATGTTTTTGAAAAAAAATTAAAATTTATGTGTTAGATTTTCTTTTTCTTAACCAGAAAGCACTGTGATATTGTGGAAAGTCTTGAACTTGGATTCAGAAGCCATGAATGCTCCATCTCTGGCATGCTCCATATCCTTAGACAAGTTACTCAGCCTCTCTTAGGCCCAACTAATTCATATAATAATATTCTTTCCTCACGGAGTTGTTGTAAGAATGAAATACAATAACGTTTGTGACATTTAGTTTTCAGTATGTATTATACAATGTTCTGGGGTATTCCAACTTGAGGCTAAGAGTACATTAAGTTGGTTTGGGTACATTTAGGAAATTGGCAGGGTGGACCTTCCAGAGGACTATTTGCAAAGGGAATGGGCAACTCCCAGGAGAGTACTCCTTCTGATGGAAAAGGTAGCCCAGAGTGAGGCACTTAAGAAGGCCATGCTGGGCCGGGCTCAGCGGCTCAGCCTGTAATCCTGCGCTTTGGGAGGCCGAGGTGAGTGGATTGCCTGAGCCCGCGGATTCGAGACCTGCCTGGGCAACTTGGCGAGATCTCATCTCTACAATAAATCAAAAAAATTAGCCGGGTGTGTTATCGCGTGCCTGTAGTTCCAGCTACTTGGAAGGCTGAGGCGGAAGGATGGCCGGAGCCCAGCAGGTCGAGGCTGCTGTGGCCGGGAGCAGCCACTGACTCCAGTCTGGGCGACAGAGTGAGACTCCAACTCAAAAAACAAAAAGAAGGCCATGCTTACCAGAGGTGGGAAGATATCTGAGGAAATATGGCTCCTCTTTCTTAGATTTTCCTGTTGTTCAAGACCTGCTGGACTCTCATCTGGGACATGTGGAAAGCAGAGAAAAAAATCAATAGAGAACCTTTACTAATATTTTAATCAAGATTTTGGAAAAGGAGCAGCACTTCTTTGATGGTCCTCCAAGAAATCTTTCCCATCTGAAGCAGAAACTGGAAGAGATTTAATATGCCAAGGCCTCCAGTACGCTGCCGCCATGAGACTGGAGGGGTCCAGTGGACACTGAGACACCCAGCAGATGCTGGGCCATGCCTGGGAAGCAGAATTGATTGTCAGCATGTGTCGGACAATTTGGAGAGGGGAGTTCCCAGGAAAACCAGAGGGACTCTGTCCAGAGGCCTGAGATCCTAATTCAGCAATCAGTACCATGAATGTGAGCGCATCTGTCACTAGGTGCTGGTGAGGCATGGGAACAGCTCAAAATACAAAAACATATTGTTATGTCATATGATTAGTCCAGTTTAATTGTTTTTTAAAAACGTATGTCTTGTACCCTCAAAGACTAAAAATTTTTGTGAAATAGGATGTGAAAATATTCAGACGATATTGCCACATCGTTTTTTTGGTTTTTTTTTTTTTTTTCCCTTTTCTCGAAAATGAAAAAGGATGTGAGAAACATGGCCAAAACACATGTCGGACATGTCATGAGACCTCTTTGCAAGAGTGAAAATGCCTCTTCATTTCATTCACTAAATCTAATGCCAGGTCTGAGATGCTAAATAATTATGGTTTAATTTTTTTTTTAAATGGACACACACACATTGCTTAAGGGCTTTTTGAAGCAAATTTGAAAAATTGATTTTCACATTTTTGTTTTTTTAGTTTTTCTTCTCTTCTCAAGCATTCTAGAATAAAGGACAAATGGTAAGCCCTTGGGATCCCACAACTCCTGATCCTTCCACTTAACTGGTTGTGACCCTTAGCAAGGTATTTAACCTCATTTGTAAGATGTTATAGGGCAAAATTAGATCATCTACATGTGGTACCTAACAGTGCCTGTCACATTCAGCAGGTATCATTTCCCCCTTCTCAATTCCCTGCTCTATTTCTCCTAAACGTGCCTTTCCATTCCCAGAACCGCAGGCAGGGTGGCAAAATGGCTAACAAACAACTGCGTGAAGATGTCTCCTATTTCTACCAAGTTATGTTACATCCTCAGGGCCTCAGTTTTCTCACCTGTGAAATGGAGATTATATATTTTCCGGTGGCAGATCGGCGGCTCGCCCAGAGCCCGGCAAAATGGAGCTCGAGGCTATGAGCAGATACACCAGCCCCTGAACCCGGCGGTCTTTCCACATCTCACCGTGGTGCTCTTGGCCGTTGGCATGTTCTTCACCGCCTGGTTCTTCGTGTATGAGGTCACCTCCACCAAGTACACTCGCGATATCTACAAAGAACTCCTCATCTCCCTGGTGGCCTCGCTTTTCATGGGTTTTGGAGTCCTCTTCCTGCTGCTCTGGGTCAGCATCTACGTGTGAGCTCCCAAGAGTGCCAGCCAGGCAACTTCACTGAATCACTGCTTTTGTAAATTAATTTTTTTACTGTGCTGGAAGCATCCCACTTGCTGCTTACGATAAAGGCAGACGTGTGACTGTCAAAAAAAAAGAAAGAAAGAAATGGAGATTATAGCACCTTCCACGCAGATTTTTATGAAAGTGCAATGGTTATGTCATGCAAAATGCTCAGAAGAGCCACTGCTTTGTCGTAAGGACACTAGCATATAAACTCTATGAGAACCTTTTTGTCATTCCTGTATCCCCAGGACATAGAACAGTACTTGGAACAAGTAAGTGCTAAATAAATACTTGTAATAAATGAATAATGCAGTAGCATGCATATTTCCCTCTGCCCAATACGAATTATGCCTTTACAGACTATGGAGCCTGTGTGGGTGTGTGCAATGTGGCAGTTTAGCAGTTCATCCTAAACAAAAATAAAGAAGTCTCCCTCATGACTTTCCATGGTCCAAGCTGTATTTTCTGTGACCTGTGGCCACACCCCTTCATAGCAGCTATACCTGTCCCATCTTGCACAGATACAAATCTGGGTTCGATGCTCAAGTACTCATCTGGTTGCCTTTGTGCCTGTTCACCACCTGCTCACCAGACTGACTGAAGCTGGAGGCTGCTGAAGAGACCAGAGGCAAAGGTGCATCGTGTAAAGGAGGCACTTAATAAAAGATGCAGTGGGTACCTCTTGCCACAGTGTTTTGTGAATATCAGCGCCTTGATTATAATGAGCTGTCTTTTATAGACACACTTTCGAGATGTTCTAGTCTCTTAACAGTGGCATTGTACATTTCAGAGTTAGATTAAGTGCTGCTAGAGCATGGCATATGACTTGAGGTTTCTCTCTGATGGCCACTAGCATGCTAGCAGAGAGTGCTTACTATAGTTAGGGTAAGTTATGTGCTTGGCTGTCCAGACTCTGTGTAATTAAGCTGTGCTAAAAGCAAATCATAAATTTGACATAGTATTATGTGGATCCTAACCTTGCTTTGTGAAACTGTGAGATTCCATATGCCCTGAATTGTTATTTTTCCCCATCAGCTTTTAAGTGGAATCCCTTAGTACAGGTTAAATAACCCTAATTTGAAAATCCAAAATCTGAAATGTTCCTAGATCTGAAATGTTTTAAGTGCTGACATGATGCTCAAAGGAAACACTCATGGGAGCATTTCAGATTTCAAATTTTTGGAAGAGGAACCCTCAGACAGTAAGTATAATGTAAATATTCCAAAATCCAAAAAAATCTCAAATCAGAAACACTTTGATAAGGGATATTCAACCTGTACTTAATCACAAGCAAACAAAACTATATTTCATTTCTTTTATTTTATTTGAGATAGGTCTCACTCTGTCACCCAGGCTAGAGTACCATGGCACAATCACAGCTCACACAGCCTTGACCTTCTGAGCTCAAACAATCCTCTCACCTCAGCCTCCTAAGTAGCTGGGACTTCAGGCATGTGCCACTGTGCCCAGCTAATATTTTTATCCTTTTTTTTTTTTTTTTTGTAGAGACGAGATCTCACTATGTTACCCAGGCTGGTCTTAAACTTTCAGGCTCAAGCAATCTTCTCGTCTTGGCCTCCCAAAGTGCTAAGATTACAGGTGTGAGCCACTGCACTCAGTCATCACATACAATGTTTTAAGAAGGCTAATATGATGAGGACTCTACCCTCAATCAGCAGGCCAGAAGGCACTGTGGAGGCATGCTGGTACATAAATAAGTGCTCAAAACACATGATGTTTTGACTAAGGCAAATCAAAGGAAACCCACTCTTGTCAGCCTTAGTGTCCTGCTTTGTTTCTACTCTTCCTTGGTGACGACCTAGCAAAAAGTTTATGATGAGAATCACTGGAAGTGTCAGGTACTTGTTGAATGAAAATAGACAGATCAGCAGTAGGAGGATGTCCAAGCTCAACTGTGGAGAGACTTGGAGCTTTGCATTTAACAACTCCACCCATCTCTCTCTCCACCAAATACGGGAAGATACTTGCTTGGAAAAATGCTTTCCTATTTGAGAGTATTTATTTTTTTTAAAATTGAATCAACTTCTTTGCTTTGATCCCTTTCACCTTACTAAATACCCAATGAAGACTTCTCAGGACAATCGTTTTCTCCTAAAAACTGACCAATAGAAGTGAGTTTATATCATAGTTCCTCATCTTAGCAATCAGTGAGGCCACTCTGATTCAGCATAAATCATACTCTGTTCCTGTAACAAATTTGTCCAATAGTTAGTAGATGCTTAAGAAGAGCAAATGCAGCCGGGCTCGGTGGCTCAGCCTGTAATCCCGTGCCTTTGGGAGGCTTAGGTGAGTGGATTGCCTGAGCCCACGGCGAGACCTCATCTCTACAATAAAAAAAAAATCAGTTGTGCATGGTAGCGCATGCTTGTAATTCCGGCTACTTGGAAGGATGACGCGGAAGGATCGCCGGAGCCCAACAGGTCGAGGCTGTGGTGGCCAGGAGCGGCCACTGCGCTCGTCTGGGCGACAGAGTTAGACTCCACCTCAAAAAAAAAAAAAAAAAAAGAAGAAGAAGAAGAGCAAATGCAGCAAAACTTCTTATATGTGATTGTGTGTGTGTGTGTGTGTGTGTGTGTGTGTGCGCACATGCACACAAGTGTGTTAAAATGCCAGATCTAAACTTTTTTTGGTACTTTGTAGGATTGCAAGGAAAATTAAACTTGATTTGCGAATCAGTGATAGTTTGGGACTGATGGTCTTAAAAATCCTCTAAAACCTTTTGTTTTCCTCCCCCAAATTATCTTAGAGTTATGAACTTAAACTTTCATTTAATTTGCTAAGAAAATACAAACTCCAGTTTGTAAATGCTTAAGAATACATAAACAGAAGGATTTCTTCCCGAAACTGGGAGCCTTATAAATTATTTTCTAACTTGCGTTTATCAGATAGCACCAAAGGGTCTGTTGAGGGGTTTTTTGCTACCAACATGCACAGGTGGACAAACACACACACACACACACACACACACACACACACACACACACACACTCAAGTCAGCCGGGAAATAACCCAGGAATAATGGGTGACGTGTGGACTTGATTGAGCCTATTATAATAAATGTTCCCATCCCTTTTTTTTAAAAAGATCACACGAAGCAACACTAAGGATAAGTCCTCTAAACTATTTTTAGATCATTAGTCCAGTGGGTACAGCTCAGTAATAATACACTGAGGACTCCACAGCACAGTATATCTTACAACTCCCTAAAGCAGTGATTTCTCACTTGGGGGGGGCATTCAGACAAGTGCTGAGATTCTCACCAAAGCCCTGGAACATTCTCACCCAAAAACTCAAAAACAGATACACACAAAATTTTGAATATAATTCCCTTGGTCTGGACCACCGTTTAAGAAGACCTGAACAGATATATAAAGACATTCTTTTCCCTGAGGAGGTCTCACAAACAGCCATCATCTGGACTGATAATCTCCACTAATTTAATATGGGAGCCAACTAGTCTTATGCTTGCAAGGTAGCAATAATGAACACGCTTGGCATGTTTGATAGAAATCATGTAGATCAAATTCGAATGTATACACGTATATTAAGTAAATATCTGAACAGCCATCTATATTAAGTGCATATTTTACATTCAGTTGTGAGGGTTTTATCAATTTCTCATAGTTCTGAATTTTATACTTTCTTTCCAAATAGTTGAAATGTATATTTTAACAATACTGAGTTTATGCCCAGGTGTGGTTGCTAGTGCCTGTAATCCCAGCATTTTGGGAGGCTAAGGCAGAAGGATCATTTAAGGCCAGAGGTTAAGACAGCCTGGCCAACACAGCAAGACACTGTCTCTACAAAAAATATTTAAGATAGATAGATAGATAGATAGATAGATAGATAGATAGATAGATAGATAAAATACCAACTTTACTTCTTAATGCCTGATCACTTAATCAGCAAAACCATTAGTCCACTGACTTAGTATGTTAATAAAACTTATTTCCATAATAGTACATAGCTTAGGAACTATAATTTTTTAAATGTGGAAGTAATAATACTATGAGATATCATTTTGGTATATCCATTTTTTAAGGAAAATGATCAAGTGTTTTTTATCTTTACAGAAAATTGCAATACACGAAAAGAAGAAAATCTTGTCAAAGGAAAATATCAGCACAAAGGTATTGTCACATGTGCCCGGTTCTACACTGTCTGGCTTGTGGCTAGTGTTAATGTAAAATCTGGAATCTCTGCAAGACTCTACAGATGTGTGAGAGAACTCGTGGACAAATAGGTCATGACATCGTAATATGACATATTGAAACAGGAAATATTGGGCATTGATTTATATAATTGAAGCACTCTTAACTTAATTTCTATACAGAAGGTTTACAATCAAGTTGCCAGGTGTAATGACTCAACCAGCTTCTAGGAACTTTACATGATCCCTAAGAAGCTAGCTACTGGGCCAAACCACCTTGCCCGAAGGTAGACTCTCTAATGCAGCTGACTCTTGCAAAAAAAAAAAAATATATATATATATATATATGTATATATATTCTAGTCCCAAAACTAGGATCATGCATGGAGTTGTCTCAGCTCTCCCTCTTCTTTCCCCCACAACAGCTGTCCTTTTCTAGTTCTAAGAGAACTCTCTGAGGCACACTGTCATAAGTTCAGATGTGCTTGGACATTTCTATCACTCTTTAATGTTTCTTAACCCATCTACTATACAATCCTATTTCTATAAGAGTCCCTATAAAAGAAGGAAGGAGCCGGGCTCAGTGGCTCAGTCTGTAATCCCACACTTAGGGAGACTGAGGTGAGTGAATTACCTGAGCCCGCGGGTTCGAGACCTGCCTGGGCAACTTGGCAAGACCTCATCTCCACAATAAATCAAAAATTAGCCAGGCGTGGTAGTGTGTGCCTGTAGTTCCAGCTACTTGGAAGGCTGAGGCGGAAGGATCACCGAAGCCCAGCAGGTCGAGGCTGCAGTGGCCAGGAGCGGCCACTGCACTCCAGTCTGGGCGACAGAGTGAGACTCCAACTCAAAAAAAAAAAAAAAAGAAGAAGAAACAGAAGAAGGAAGGGGAGGAGAAATTTTTCTTGGGTCAATAAGTTTGGAAAACATAGTATAAAATGTTCCCTCAAGTGAAATTTTATAATGCAAATGAATAAGTTAAAGATCTGTTACTTTGGGACTTCAAAAAATTGTTTTTTCACTGAAACTTTGACATAATATTAACCAAAGTCTCTTAACATCTCGGGAACTTATATTTTACATATGCTTTGAAAAATCCTTCATCACACCCTAGAGCTCATTCACACCATGTTTTGCTTCTACTCCTAACCCCCCTCAACCAGAATAGAAGTTCACTTCTCCTTACCCTCTCCCTGATCAGAAGTTTCTTCTCCAGAAACCATTCTTTTCTTCCATTCTCCAGAGTCAATATCAGATATGACCTCATTGTTGTATTTCTCTTGGAAACTTTTCTAAAATGCCTGTCTTTTTCAGAAGTTTGGAAATGGGTTAGTGACTAAAGGCATCATGTATAGAGTTTTGAGGTTGCAACGATTCCTCTTAACAGATTACAGCAAAATACGAAGGGCACTTTAATGTAATTTACTTGCCAACTAAATCAATATTGTTAGTTCTCCTTAAATTTCATTTGATCTAAATTTGGAAAAAGAAAGATTAGTAAGTAATTGTATCATAATATGCATTTACCAAACTTATGATTGTATCTGTATGCCTTGTGGTAACACAACTAGCTTTAAAAATGGCCTAGATATTCATCGTGCTAAAGGACTATTGGGTTCTCATGATTTACACTGGCTTTTCAACAACTCAGTGAATATGATCATTTGTTTCTTCAGGAGCTCTATAACAATTTTTATCTTGTATCAAATTTCTAGGGCTCTGTATCTAAAATAACAATTTTTATCTTGTATCTAATTTCTATGGCTTTGGAATCCAGTCCCTTGCTGTAAGTGAATGCTCACCATGTACTCTGTGAAATTGTGTCATTAACCTTTTGCCATTGGTTTTTTAGTGTGAACAATTAAAATAATACTAATACAAACCTCCATAGGACTACTGAGTGAATTAAAGAAGATAACAAACTCAAAGAATTTGGAATAGTATCCAGTGCACTGCATGGTTAGTACTTAATAAACGTTAGCTATTGTTACTATGATGAAAGTGATTTAGATGATATAAAACTTGCCTACTTCAGTGTCCTCCTGCAAATCCTTTTTCTCTCTACCTTTATTAGACCCCAAATGACCAGAAGTGGCAAGAAGTTGACTCAGAAATGGAGGAAAGCAAAGAGTTTGTTCCATCACACAGTTAGGCAGAGATAACCCATTTGCAGAAGTCACTTGAATTGGCTATGATACCAAACACTGAGAAATGCAAATTCACCTGGATGGATAAGCAGGGAGTTATTAGTTCCTGTGAAGATCTGAGTAATTTATCCATGATATCAATATCAACAAATAAAGGGGAAAAATTCACTAGAGAATTTTGTTCTCTCACATCTTGCTGTCTTTGATAAAATGTCACATTCTCGGGCCTTCTTTGATGACTCTATGGACAACTGCAAGACCCCTTCTACTTCCTAGCACATCTTACCCCCTTATTTTCTTTTCATTGCACTCATCGCCTTCTTAAACATTTGTAATTTACTAGTTTATTCTGTTTAATGTCTGGCTCCCCCTACTTGAATATAGGCTTCATTGCATAGAGATTCTTTTCCTATTTTTTTAAAGGCTATATCCCCAGCACTTGGAACAGTATTCGATGCATAGCAGGCCCTTAATGAATATCTGATGAACGAATGAACAAGTTTATAAGTAGAACAGAGAGTCTTGATTAAGTCACTGGCTAAAGAATGTTATCTAGTGTAAGTCCCTTCCATCTTATTATTTGTCATCTTGGTGTTGGCTTCATCCTAAAGCAAACACCTATGGTCACACTATGGCTGCAACAGTTCCAGGCATTATATCCTGACAAGAAAATATCCAGAAATAGAAAGCCAGAAAGTTACTTTTTAAAGGCAAGAAAACACCCACAGAAGCTCCTTATAGTTATAAGGAGCTTACTTACTAAACAGAACTTAATCACTTTCTCATAAACTAATTCGTTTTAAGGAGAAATGAATTTCTTTAAATATTAGACAAATCACAATTTCCTCTTAAAATGGTAAAAAGGGTTCAATTCCTCAGGGGACAAATACTTGAACAAATTTGTGTCCCAGTCTGTGAGCTGTCTCCCTGCTCTCTTGCTGGTTTCTTTGGCTTTGCAGAAGCTTTTCAGTTTGACAAGGTTCCACTTGTCTATCTTATCACTTATGGCATGAGAACTTGGGGTTTTGATCAGGAAATGGTTGCCAGTTCCAAATTCCATAAGTTCCCTGCATTTTCTAAGGTTCTTAAAGTTTGAGGTTTTATGTTTAGGTCTTTGATCCATTTTGAGTTGACTTTTGTGTATGGTGATAGGTAGGGGTCTTGTTTTAATCTTTTGCATGTGGTCAGGCAGTTTTCCCAGGACCATTCACTGAATAGGTTCTCCTCTCCCCAGTGGTTGATGATGGCGGCTTTATTGAAGATGACTTAGAGTCTATAATACTGAGTGATCTATCACAGAAACAAAGAACTAAGTACCACATGTTCTCAATCATAAGTGGACCTTGAACAATTATCATAATACTGTAAGAAAGGGATTGGCAACAGTGGAGGTGGGGGTGGCATTGGCAATAGTTGGAAACTGCCAGAGGAGGGGTGGGGCACACTTCATAAGCAAGAATACCTACATAATGAACATTTGTATATCTAACCCTGAATTGTACCCTACATCTTTAAAATTAAAAATTAAAACAATGTATGTTCCTCATGCAAAGAAAGCCCGAATGAGTGGATAGAGTGAGCAGATAACTATGACCACTACATCCTCAAACCTCTGCTTCTATGCACTCCTGAAGGGAGTTGCAGGAAGACTAAAAGTGCTTGAGACAATTTCAAATAATATGTCCTTAAATATAAACCAAAAATGATAAAGAAGACCACATTCAGGTAGTGGTAATTGGACTACTTGGCATGTGTGGTGATTAAGGAACCATCACTCAACAACCAAAGGCAAGTAAAGTGAGTTTCTATTTGTGTCTTACTCTCCAGATGCTGACTCTGCTTTCAGAAAGAGTGTGTGGGACTGTGACCTAAATAAATCCATCTGTGAGCTAATCTGTTCCATGAATGTCCACTTACATTTCAAAATGTGTTTGATACGTTCATGTTGCAAAGATTAGTTGCTTTATATTTAACATAAACTGTCCCATTTCTGCTGACTTTTCAAGTGACCAAGATAAAAAATTAAAAGTGAGTATTTTTATGGATGTGAGGAGTGATGTGTTGAAATATTTTATTGGTTCAGATTCAGTTTGGTAATCTTCTGGCCTTTTTTTAAGTTGCATAGCAGAAATGAAAAGAATGAGGTTTATTAAATTTCTCCTATAAAATAAAACTACATGATTATTTGCCCAAATATGCTAGTAAAATATTGAATTTGGGTTTTAAATGGACGAACTTCATATCTTTTAAAAGAATAATTTTTTTATTTTAAAGATGTGGGGTACAATTCAGGGTTAGGTACAAAGGTGGTCATTGTACAGGTAAAGTGTGGGTACCCTTATTGATGTTATTTATGTGCCCCCCTCCCCTGGCAGTGTCCCACTACTGCCAATCCCTTTCTTATAATACTATGATAGATGTTCAGAGTCCACTTATGAATGAGTGCATGTAGTACTCATATCTTTGTTTCTGTGATAAATCATTGAGTATTATGGACTCCAATCCATCCAAGCTGCCGCGAAGTTCATAATTTTTTTTTTCTTTATGGCTGCATAATATTCCACCATGTAAATGTACCACATTTTCTTTATCAAGTCCACTTTCATTTTTTAAATAATACAACTTAATTGTGAATCTTTCCATATTCTTGCAATGATTATGTACTTTCTAAACCTCCATTTGCTATTTGAGCTCATGTATTTTACCTTACTATTGACATCTACAAAAGAAGAAAGGTAGCTGCTACAATGATAAACTAAAATTAGTTCAATTTACTAAAATTTAATACTTTTGACTCAATTCTCATATTGACTAGGATGGAATTGATGACTGACTGTGAATTTAATATGGCCTTCTAAGGTTTTTGAGAGTCAGTGTCAAATCCACCTATTAAGGGAATATTGAGTGCTCTCCCAGCCAAGTGCAGCCTTTATACACACCTGACCAGAGTCTATGAGTAATAGGTATTGCATAGGAACACACACCCTAACATCTTATTTGGAATAACTCAGTATTAGTTACATCTGATGCACTTAATTGACAAAATACTATTGGACCTTCCTGATGACTATCTATAAGTATTTCAACAACACTCCTCCCCATCCCCTAGGATACCCAGTCTCCTTTTCTTTTTCTTTTCTTTCTTTCTTTTTTTTTCTGGTCAGAGTCTCACTCTGTTGCCCAGGCTGGAGTGCAGTGGCAGACCACAGCCACCATTGTCTCAATCTGCTGGGCCCATGCGATCCTTCTACCTCAGATTTCCAAGTAGCTGGAACTACAGGCACATGCCACTATGCCTGGCTAAATTTTTGGTTTTTTGTAGAGACAAGGTCTCACCAAATTGTTCTGGCTGATCTCGAACCCCTGAACTCAGGAAATCCTCTCACTGCTGCCTCTCAAAGTGCTGGGATTACAGGTGTGAGCCACCACTTTCAGCCTGCTTTCTTTTTTTCATTGTACCGATCACGTTTTTACACTCTATATAATTTTCTCATTTATTCCATTTACTTTTAGAAGTTACAGCTTAAATTAGATCAGTGCTTTATCTCTGCTAGAAAGCTATAATGATAACACATACTTAGCAAACAAAATAATCAAGCAGCAAAAAAAAAAGAAAGAAAGAAAGAAACCCCTCCTATTAAGCTGACCAAATTTTTTGTAACACAAAGACAATAGGTTATTAGTATTGCAATATATGTGATGGGATCAATGAAAAAATCAGATTGTACCAGATTTCTACAATTCTATACTGCATGACCTGAGGATTTCCTTGTTGAAACATTGAGTACTTCTGTTCCAGGGATTTACATATTGAGAAAATTAAAAAGATGAGTGGTCAGATCTGCAGAAGGCCAAGAGCTGAGAACCTCTTTGGGCAACGGAAAGGTGATAGGCATGCTTTTAGATGTGCTGCTAACACCACTCCCTAGAAGAAAGGACTCCAGCCCACAGTCAAGCAAAATGCTACCTCTTTTGGGATTAAGCAGATCTCTTTTGGGATTAAGACAATCACTAATTCCATTCAAGTTTGTGTTCAACATAATAAATGGTAGATAAATGTGAGCATTCTGCCCATGATATAGGATGAATTACTCTATTAAATAAGATGTCACAGTCAAAAGCCTGAGTTCGGAGAGAATGAAAGATCATCTTTCTCACAAAGAAAAATTATGAACAAGAAATGAGCAAGTTATGGGAATCTTATCTAAGAACCCGCTCATCATTTTACTGACAGCATAGAGAAAATCTAGGAATGCCTGATTATTGTATGACTTAAACAAAACCCACGGAGAGCACTGAACGCAGAGACAGTCTTAGTGCCCTAAGGCATGGACTTCACTGCTGGTGCCAGGATTAGCGTGTCAGATTCAGCATAATTTGAAGCACATCATGCATTCATATTTAACCTTTGGCTATGCATTTCTAAAATGTAATAGAATTATCTATCTAGTTCCTTTTTGGTTTAATCATTCTATTTAAGAAGCCACCTAACTTGTATCCATTTCTACAAGTACTTATTTAGAAACAGAATAGCAGTAAAGTTTATCTGAACAAATATGGCTCTTGTTCCTCTAGCAAAACACTCAAGGTTGTGGCATGTTTCTTAGTATATTCATTTCTAGCCTTATGGAGAAACTCACTATAATGAAGAAATAAAAAACATAAAGAGAAAGTAATTGAAATCAACTGTGTGTTCTGCATGATATTTAGATATTTTTCTTTTATTCTAAAATAATTTTATCTTTTGGTGACTTCATTTTGGGTCCATATGTCTGAGAAGCCAACAGTCAAGTAAGTTTACCATGACCTGCTCAAACTGTATTCAGTTGCCTAAAATGAAAAAGAATTGTCCAATGACAACCAGATGGATAGGAATTCTTTCTTTCAGCCCTCTATACAGGGTTTCTAGGGTGTTTGTCCCCCAGATCATGAAATGTAAGCAAATAATCTCACCCTAAGTATTGTTCCTTAGAAGTATCATTGACAACAGTAAATGAAATGAGGAGGAGTCAGACATACGCGTTGTGAAGTAAAAGAAATACACAAAAAGATATTGGTTGGGAGCTGTGAAAAAAATTCCTCCATGCAAAGTTGTCCCCTGTGTGAAAATACAATGAATTTTTAAAACTAAAATTGCAACAAGAGAAGATACTAAGTCACTGGAGACGTTCAAGAATAGGTTAGGCAATCAATCACTTAGAAGATGTATAAACAAATTCAAATATATTTATGATTGGGTATCAGAAATAAAAAGCTTGTAAAGAATCTCTTGAGAGACAACAATTTCATGACTATTCAAATTATTTATCAATAATCCCTAACAATTGCCACCTAAATTTGAATAGACTGCTTTCCCCCCAAATAAATTCATGAAATAAAACAGCAAAATTGGGGCAACTAAATACATAATGTCCTGGCTCATGAAAAATAAATATTCATATCTTTATTTCTTTGATGATTCTTTCAGTTCCTCTAATCCAGCTTCTGTTTCTGAATTTCCTCTATGACTTTTGGGCCACAGAGTCAGTTAGTGACTCAACTCATTTGTTCTTGAAAAAAAAAAAAGTGATGTGTTGTTGGGTGGCTTATATCGCAATTATTTTCTACATGCCTTGTTATTTTAAACACAGTACATGTTCCTTCAATAAAAATTCTTTTACCTGTTCCAAAAAATACTAGGTCTACTGTTTTTCAAATTTCTCCCTTATAACCCAGGCACTTTTTGACATGATTTGTTTAAGAGATTCTGGACTTTTGTCCTTGGGTCATTTTATTATATGGTATTTCAAAGACTCAGTGAATATTAGAACTATGAAGTGAAATTTAGCCCACATACCACCATTTAACACATGAAGAACTCAATACCTGAAAAAGTTAAATAGCTTAGTTAAGCCAACATATAGCAAAGGAAGAACCAGAAGTCAGATTTATTTACTTCCATTCTAATATTCTTCTAGGACACAATATTGCCCTTCATGGTATGATACTTTTATAACTTTTCAAAAATATATATTTGAGTAATGTATTCCCTGACATAAAATCTAGAATTACATATTAATTACTAAACATTGAATTATTATTGTGAGCAAAAAATTGGGTATCTTGTACATGTAAATCATTGCAACAGGGATCAAGAGATGGATGATCTAGAATGAAATGTTGTTTGAACCAATGTAAACTATGTACCCAATATTGCAAGATAACCACTGAAGCAATGACATAAGGCAATGTTCAACCAATTGACCAATACAGATAATAATAATGACACTAGGTGTTCAGAAAAGGAAAAAAGTGGACAGAGTAGGGTGATCAAAATGGATTCCATGGAAGAGTAAATCTTGAAGAATGCATAGCATTTTTATTAAGTTTGCAAGCAAAGTTTATCAGAGAAAAAGAGAAAAGACAAGGTGACATGCCAAAGCTGGCATGGGTGAAAGAAACCACACTTTTACTATTTACAATAAACCTGATACACCTTCACAATGATTGATATGCTCAAGAAGGTGGAGCCTAGAGATGGTAGGCCACTCTGGAGATTGACATCTCTGGGCATTTTAAGCATTTTGTTGTTGTTATTGTTGTTGTTGTTGTTAAATATAACACAAATACATAAAGTGAAAAATCATAAAGCAAGTTTTCATGGAATCATCATCCTACATGCCTCAGCATTGAATAATATGTCCATTTCTTCATCCCCACCTTAGAGACAACTGCTCTATTAAATATGATAGGAATCATAGTCCTGCTTTATTTTACATTTTTGCCACTTTAGAATGCCTATTTTTGAATTTTATAGAGTTGGAAACTGGCCATATGTATTCTTCTGTATCTGACTTATTTGTACATTGTTGTGTGTTTAGTATTCATTTGTGAAATCCATGTTTCTTCATTTATTTTTAGTTCTCTAGTCCATCCTATGAATATATAATTTATGAATATATTCTTTCTTTGATGTGCTTTTGGGTTAAACTCCTGAAGTTTCCCTTGAAACCTGTTCCAATTTGCCTGAAGAATGCCAACTCTCTTCTACACTTGTTCAGGCCCAAATCTTTAAAGTTATCCCGAGTCTTGCTTACTTTCATAACTCCCCATCCAGTCTGCCAGAAAATCCTGAGACTTTTACATTCAAAACAGACCCGCAGTTTTACCACTTCAAGTCTGGTTTACTTTTTTGTCTCTTAGCTAGTCTCCCTGTTTCCACCTTAGCCTCCTTTACAGTCTGTTCTAAAACCAGCAGCCAGAGTGAACATGATCCTTGCCACTCTATAAAATGTAAAGGAGAACACAGCATGCCTCACTCCCCATAACGGCCCCCCATTTCCCTGAAAGCAAAGGCAAAGTCTGAGCCATGACCTAATTGATCCCTTGGTTTCTTCTCTCTCCATTATCTCCTATGTCTCTTCCCTTCTCTGCTCTGATCCCGTGGACCTCCTGGCTGTTCATTGAACACACCAGACATGGTTTCCCTTAGAATTGGCACTAACTGTTCCCTCTGCCTAGAATATTCTTCTCCCAAATAAACCTATGACTTTCAAAGGTTACATATAATCACACAAGTACAAATATTTCGTTAACTATAAGCTACCAAATAAATACGTGTCACTTTACTATTATTATTTTAATAACAAATATCTGTTGACATTATTTCTTATTTCATTAGAATGAATTTTATTGAAATCTTGCTAGAACAGCACAAGTAATTCACAACTTCAGTTACCACACACATGAAATCGCAATCTCTAGAACACTAATCTTTTGAGGTGTGTTCCACTACCCTCAGCAAGGTGATAGTTGCCATTAGTTAGTGCTAATGCCATTAGTTAGTGCCAGCTATGGATTTAAAAAGCATTATCTGATTTAATCCTCACTTCAACCCTATGATATAGAAAATATTTTTTCCCAATTTAACAGATGAGGAAATTAAGCCCCAAAGTATTAAGTAACACCCTTAAACCCAGAGTCAGTAGACATGCTAGTATTCTAATCTAGGACTGCTTGACTCCAAAGTCCTATATAGTCCTCTTTAGATTACATACAAGAACTAGAAAAACGTCACTGTGAATTTATACATAGTTATATGGTATGTAATGCTCTTGAAAGGACTGGAATATTCTGGATGCCAAAGTAAGTTAAAGATGGGAGAAAATGTTTCCATGCTCTAAACTCAGTTGCTATCCTGTTTCCATTTAGTAATCAAGCAAACATGGAAAATTCCTGATATACAGTACAACATATAAAAAACAAAGTGTCAAAACAAATTAAAAGTACACTAGGAGAAAAGAAACAAACATGAGGCATGCTTGAGAGGATCATGAAGAGTTCATTTAAGGCCAAGGAGTTCTAGAACATTATAAAAAGACACAAAAGAACCAGGTACATTTTTCTGCAACAAATAGCTCTGATGCACTTGGGCAATGTAATGGCAAAGTCAAGCTTAGGGACCATCTAAAGGCACATAGATCCATGAGGAAATGTTTCTACTTGCCAAGCAAACAAATGGCCACGCTGCAGTGCAACATCAGAAGAGCTTTCTCCATTCTTTCCCTTTGCCTGGCATGTGAAAAGACACGTAGCTTTAGAGCCAAATGGGAGACACAAATGTGCAGCAATGCCATCTGTGGCTTTCTATTTCTGGTCAAGAGAAGGCATATGGTGACTGAGAAGATACCAGCAGATACAGCTGTTAATGGTTGCCCTGAATGAGTATGTGTTGAGACCAAACAATAGTTGTCATCTGGTTCAAGAGCTGAGCCTCTTTCAGAGGAAGGAATGTGGTATAAGTCTACTACCTCTTGCTCAGACACACTGTGACATGGAGAAGGACATGTGGCAAATTATATGCCAGTTTTTAAAGGCTTCCACCTAGCAGTGTCAGAGTATGTGACCTCACATTTCATTGACCAAAGCAGGTCACATGGCCATGATTAACTTTAAAGTCACTATGTCACTCAGTTACTCATGTCACTTTGATTGATGACATTCAACAGTGAAGTCCCCCACATCCTGCACCCCTGGAAGAAGGCATGGAACTAACCCCATACTGAACCATCATGGAGATATACTGTAAGGGAAAAAAAAAATTCTTTTTTTTAAAAATATCATTCAGACTTTGGGATTGTTTGCTGGTAAAGCAAACCTAGCAGGGAAATGTAACCTTTCTGCATGCCTGGCATGAGAAAAACCAGAAATATTGATGAAGAGCAATAATGATGATCACAGTCTACCTTAATGAACCTTATCTCAAACATTTCTCTGATGTAATGATATTTAAATGAAGACCTGAATGATGAACAGCCAGTTGAAAATAGATCAGCAAACAGTATGTGCAAAATTTCAGGCAAGCTTGGTATGTAAGAGGGAAAGAAATAAGGATGGAGGTGATGGAATTCATCAGTCTTCGTAAGAAGACTGGAAGATTTCTGAGTTGGGATCAGAGAGTGAGATAGGGACCACATCAGGTAGAAACTTACAGGTAACAATAATAAGTGCGTATTTTATTTTTGTAATGGAAGTCCATTTAAAATTTTGTAAGACTAAAGCTAAAAATAGATCAAATACAACTTTTTAGTCCACAAAAGAACACACATAGTTACATATTTCTTTGAACTTGTCATAGTATAAGTATTATTTCTTTCCTACAAATTAACCAAAGTCAGCACGCTATAGGATAGTAATGCACCTTCTTCCCAGAAATACTGCTACTTGGATATTTTTCTAAGCTGATATTCACAAATGTATTCAAAGCTTTAGTCATGGCATCACTGTGTTGCCATATAAAGATATGACACACTTAAGCTTTTAAAACTATGTCATTAAAAGGCTTAGTCACTTGAGAAATTTATCCAATGGATCATATGCCAAAATAATTCATCTATATATTTTAAAATATTGTTTAGGCTTTAGAAAACTGTTCACTCATATCCTGTTTATAATTTCAAATTGGTGCTTGTAAAAACAAAAAGATAAAAGCTACTTAAATTTCTATTATGATATTTAAAAAAATCAGTTGGGTACCTCTTCAAAACTAAATTCTGTGTAGCCATTAATCATGATAGTGCAAAAATATAGCTATTGACATGGAAATATTTATCTATTGCTAGTCTTTAGGTTACAAAATATCCTATAAAATGAATAGTCTATTTTGCGGAAACAATCCTGTATATTTGTATATGTACAAAGATTTGGAAAGATGATGCAGCAAAATATTAACAATGGTTACTTCCAGATTGCTGAGATTTTGCATGTTTATCTTCTTTTTTATTTTATTTTCTGGATATTTGTTGCAATGAATGCTTATTTCTCTTATAACAAGAATCATTTTTAAGAAAGTAATTATACAGTACACTAATAAACATTGTTTATAAGAGCACAGTTTTATAACAAAAACTACATATATGTATATATATATGAGTGTGTTTGTTATAAATGTATGGTTCTAAATGCAAATATACTGCCAACACATACACATATATAAACCAGTATATGAATGTATTCCCTAATAATTGTGGTAAGTAACATTAAGAAATATTTTCCTTTTGTGTTTATCTGTATCTTAAAAGTTTACTATATTAGTCATGTATTGCTTTTAAAATAAGAATTTTATTAAATAATATGACTATGTCTTACGTCTCCCCACTCCCATTTCCCATAATGATTTTCCCTGAAAATTCTTTAGACATTACAATATCTAGGTCTCCCACAAGCTACAACTATCTCATTTTTACTCTCCAACCTGTAGAATATTCATGTCAATGAAGATAATCTATTTGGTGTGAAAAGGTATTTTAGTTCACTCTCACCATAATGTAATCACCATTTTGACAACCTTATATCACAATAAAATTCTCACAATGTATTACTTTGTTAAACTCAAAGCAGAACACAAAAAGCAATAAATCTTCAAAACAAGTCTAACAGACTTTAAACTGTATGTCAAAATGTATTTATTGAGAACATATGATATAATGAGATCTTTGAGGTATGCTTAAAGGGACTTTATGCTCTAATTTGAAAACCAGTTAAAGAGCAATAAAGGGCACCACTGTTTGTTAGAATACATTTTAACTACCCAACATCTGAATCCTGTCCTATCTGAGGAGAAATTCCTTTTTCTGTGAGTCTTGATGGGAGGCAAGGCGATCTCCTTAGTTCCTGGCAGCTATAGCTTGGGAGCCTGACAGTGGTTCATTGGATACTTTCACTCAGAACTTTGATATTGAACAACAGATGCAACAACAACAGCAACAACAAACAAAAACAACAACAAAAGTAAGAGAGAGAGATATTTGGAATTCACTAATGGTGACAGAATGCAGTGTCTAGGTACAACAGTGCCCAGCGTGGTATTTTAACCCAGTTATTTCTGCAGAAATTCCCCTGTGCTTCCTGCTATCTAACTTCTTCCTTTTGACCCGATTTTTAAGCCTTGTTGTCAATATACCCTATTGTTTCTGTGGGCTACCCAATATAGTTCTGCATAAATTAACATAACCCATTTCTGTTTCTTGTAATCAATAACCTTGACTGATACGACAGCATATAATTTTAGGCCCTGAAATGATGATACTAGTTAACATTTATTGGAGGCTTAATATTCTGCAGTCTTTTACTTGGACTAGTATGTTGAATGCTGCAAAGAAATCTATGAAGTTAATGTTTAAATTTTTATTTTGTCAAGGAAAGTTAGTTAAGATTAGTTAACTAACTGCCAAATAAAGCTGGCAACTGGCTGAAGTAGAATTTGAACCTAGAAATTGTGACTTCAAAGTTTAGGCTCTTGACAACTTCACAATATCTGCCCTTGCACTTTGTGCAATTGGGCTCATCCATGGGATGTCAATACGAGAAGCAGGTCAAGGAGGCTTCTATCATTGAAAGGAGAGGAAGAATTTCCATTCACAGGAGAGCAAAATGTCTCGGATAAGGATCATGATGGGTTCGTGGGTCATGGAGACAGCAGGTTTGTATCAGAAAACAAGACTGGCTTCGTGCATAAAACCAGACTATGGAGAGTTATCAACATCCATCACAAGTTTAGGTTTTGCAAGTGGTTGTTTTAGTAGAATGACAGAAAGGGTATAAGCTGTAAAAACAGTATAAAAATGCTATTTTATTTCATTGACTAAAATATGATTGCTCTCAAAATGTGTAGAAGGTGTGATTTTTAAGTGTTGCATTACTTACTATGACTTTGTCACTTGTAAAAGAAAACCATACTGCATAGGACTGTTGATTTTGATTATCAGTGATAGATATAGACATTCATAGCTTTACCTGTTTATAGGTGGAGGCAAACAAACTCATGTTTATCATAGTCATGGAGCACCGAGATCTAGCAAATCCTTATACCACATGTACCCAGTAACCTCTTCTCACAACAGTCATTTTAAAGGGCTGGCAGCATGCCTTTAGTAGGCCTTCGAGCTTTGTTCTAATTGCATTATAGTTAATTGACTATTCCAGAATGCTTAATTCATGGTAATCATCATCAATATTTATTGAAGTTTTTCTCTCTGGACTTTCAAGGGTATAATGATGTATTCTCCTAGAACATAGAAAAAAGGAAACTCGTTTTATTTTCTCCTTGAATCTTACACACAATATATCTAGCTTCCCTCTACTGCACCAATATTATATACTTTTTAGAAAAGACACAGGAAAACTGTATTTGGTAACAAAACCTGACTTTATCATGTTATAAGAGAGAGGGAGCTTTGGCAAAGTCCCACTGCTATGAGAGTTCTCCTTTTACTGGGCCATATTCCAATGGGCTCAAAGCCTACTACACCGAAAGAACTGTATAGAAAACATCTAGTACTTTGAAATAACTTTATATTCTAAAATGCAGGGATGACTTGGTTCATCTATGAGCTATTCTAAAAAGTTTTTAGGTCCTCTGAAGAGAATGAATGGTTAAGAAGGGGTCACTGGAGGTCACCAAATTATTCTAACAAATGAGTATACATTTGTGGCTATAAAATTACAAATGAAGAATAGAACTCTGAAATTAAGATAAATTAATTTACCTAATACAGCTAGCAATTGGTAATAATCTGCTCTATATTTAATCGTGTTCAAGGAAAAGTGTTCCTACAAAGATTATAACCTTCTCAAATGGGTAACAGCAAATAGTAATCAGAATGAGTGGAGTGGGCTGAGTAGGAACTATGGCAAACTAACCATGGCCAGTTCATCCATAAAAGGCAGTCACACACTGCGTCAGCTGATAACCATGGTGTTACCAGGTCTTCCAACTTTTCAAGAGAAGCCAGAAATTCAGATTTTCACTTTTAAAGTTTAGCAACAAGTTAATATTGTGAGCAAAACTAAACGTATTATGAAGCCTGAAATCAGCCCAGGTTGCCAGTTTAAAATCAGTAATCTATAGACCTGTATAAAATCAGATCTAACATTTCTTTTCACATCTTCCTCAGGTAGAAGTCACACTTGATATTTTCTCTTTAGATTCAAAATCAGCTTTCAACGACTTATAATACACTAACGGAAACTTCTTCATCTACTAAGTAGTCTTCTCTCAAAGCATTCTGGCTGTCTCTTGAGGAAGATTCCCAACAACTGCTGTAGGATGATTTCCTTATATCACATTGGCCAGAAGTTATTAGGCACATGACATCATTTTCCTGCAAAGGGGACTGGGATATGTAGTCTTTATTCTAAGGGGTCATAAACTAGGCTAAAATTTCGGTTAAGATGGAGAAAGAAGAGGCAGATTACTGGGGGATTGCTTGCAGTCTGTGCCTCAGAGAGCTTTTTAGCTAAAAAGGGCAAAGGGGTAACTTGACATGTTTCCATTCTTATTTTAAAGGTTGTCCCCACTAAAAACAAAAACATCCAGTTGTTTACTCTGCCCTTCTGTTATACTGTCATTAATTTTTTTGGAGATGTGAATAGTTGACTGGAAATAGGTGCCCATGTTTAAATGCTTTTCTCAATCTATATTGTCCATCTTTTGTTGTTTCTGTGGGTGTCTGGTTACTACCAGCAATAAATTAAGATGTATAGTCAATGGGGGGAAAGACTTTTAGTTTTCTTTTAAATATTTATTTCTGAAACAGCACTGCTAGTTTCCATGGCTTTAATGTGCTCTAAAATTCTCAATGTAAGTGTGAAAGAAATAGAGGCAAGCCCTTCTCAGAAGGAGTAGTGTTTCTTTCTTCCCATAATTGTTAGTTCTCAATGACAGATTTTTAGACTCAGAGGCCAAGTATCTGACACACAATGGGGCTTTTAATGCATGACCAAAGTGAGGAAAAGAAAGAGGCCTCTTACAACACAATAATCTCTCCTTTGACACCTTAAAGACCCACCCAAATGACAGGAAGCTCCTCTCCATCACGAAGCAAGAATCCTATGGCCACTTATTCACAAGATGTTCCTCAGACAGAGCTAAAATCTACATCCATATAATTTCCACTCACATGCTCTAACCTGCCCACTCTAGAAATAGAACTTTAACTTCCATGTCAGAGCACATTCATTTTAGACAAGTGCCTTCTGACTAGTACAAGGATCAATTCATTGGTATGAATCTGGTTTTTAAGTGGTGGTAATATTTGTAATATTTCTATACACAGAGACAATAAAGTGCATACAAGTTGCTGAGTTAGATTCAAAGGATGAAAATAGGAAAGCTCCCTACCTCCTCAGAACTTCCATAGTAGTTGAAGCATCAGGCTTTATAAAAGAAAGATAGAAGAAGGGAGGGAGGAAGAGAGTGAGGGAGCAAGTGGGAAGGAAGGAGGGAGGGAGGGAGGGACAGATACAGGGAAGGAGGGAAAAATATAAAGAAAAGAAAAGAAAGATCTTAGTATATGCAAAGATCCAAGAAAGAAAGTAAATAAAAATAACTTAATTTTGGTTAGGGAGTGTATAAAGTTAAAATGCTTCACTGAAACATACAGGTCAAGGTCTAGATCTTAATCACTGTTCTCCAACCAAACCTCTCATGACTGCAGGATGAGGTCAGAGATTTCCATCATGTAGTCTTCGGTATGCACTCCAATGGTCAGTACAGGACAAAGAAAAATGTGTTTGGAGAAACTATTCCAGGAATAGATATGAATGTAATTGACACTCAGGCATTTGTTTTAACAAAACAAAATAAGCAAACATTGTGAAACTATGCTATATTTATGCCCAGTTAATCTAAGAGTGAATCACTCTGAAAGTGAGCAACATACAGTGAAGACCAGAACTATTTATGGCTTTGCCATGGTAAGGTATTACAAAAGAGTTACTTTAAGTTTTGACAAAGCAGCTAGTCAAATCTTAAGATACCAGGTACTTTTATAGTTTGGATAATCAAAGCAAACCATAAAAACCCAAAAAACAGCAACAACAACAACAAAAAAAACGGGCTTTGAAATTTCTTATCTACAATATTTAGAATTTATAAAATTATTCAATTTTTTCTAGATTTGCTGAATATGCATTCCTCTTAGGAAGTGCTCTCCATGCATGTGAATTTTTATTTTAAATACAATTCTATGGCAACACATTTTCCAGACATGTAAATAGATGTGGGGAAAAAATAAATCACCCCTGCCTAAAAAAAAAAAAAAAAATCAATGATTTTACATAGACAAACTTAAAACCATAAAAAAAGGTGGCTGCCAATAAATTCAAAAGTGGGCAAAGAATCAAAATTTTGTCTTCTCTCACCTTTTGTGTTCACTCGTTTTTTTCAAAGGACGTACAAAATCTGAATATTGTGCAAAATAACAATATAACTCTGTTTTTTTTTGAGTTGGAGTCTCACTCTGTCGCCCAGACTGGAGTGCAGTGGCCGCTCCCGGCCACCGCAGCCTCGACCTGCTGGGCTCTGGCGATCCTTCCGCCTCAGCCTTCCAAGTAACCAGAATTACAGGCATGCGCTACCACGCCTGGCTGATTTTTTGATTTATTGTAGAGATGAGGTGTCGCTGCCCAGGCGGCTCTCGAACCCGCAGGCTCAGGCAATCCACTCACCTCAGCCTCCCAAAGGTGCGGGATTACAGGCTAAGCCACGGAGTCCGGCTTCCCTTTTTTTTTTTTTTTTTTTTTTTTTTAAGTTGGGCTCTCTCTGTTGCCCAGGCTAGAGTGCAGTTTTACAATTATAGTTTGGATAATCAAAGCAAACCAAAGCCAAGCTAATTTTTGTATTTTTTGTAGAGATGAGGTTTCACTATGTTGTCCAGGCTGATCTCAAACTCCTGGGCTCAAATGATTCTCCCACCTTGGCCTCCCAAGATGCTATGATTACAGGCATGGATCACCATGCCCGGCAGTAACTTCATAGAAGCTGTCATATCTTTGAACTTAGAGAGTCATCAGAAAGAGTTTTCTTCTTTCTCCAAATATATACCTACTTTTTTTCTATTAATCTGTACTTCTGACAACTAAATGTCTGTACACAATATATAGACACATATTAGTCATGTACCACAGTTGTATACACATACATATAGTCAAGCAATTAAAGATTTTCCTCAGAGAAATGTACACGAAGTGATGTAGTAAACATTCTAAACATAAACCTTCCTTTGTTTCTCATGAATGTAACTGGCTCTAGTTTTCTGAATTCCATATTTTTAAAATGCTAAATATGAGTGAATAATCTCAGAATATGATCCTAGTTTCAAAGTATAGGTCTTAATAGAATTGACCAATGTACTTAATACAGTCAACATTGCTTAGAAAAATGTACTTTTAAAATAAAACCCATGGAAAAATAGTGGATCTTTGTGTTAAAGTTAATTATACACATTATTTTTCCAGCCCAACTGTTCACATTCTCCAAGTTAATCTGCTTTGAGATGCCCTTGAGAAATTCAGATTGATTGAATCTCATAAAATTTTAGGGTTACTATATCACTAGTTATGTTTTGACTTTGCTTGGCTGACCTGCAATAAAGAATTGATTTCAACTTCTTTCTCAATAGAATTAAAAAGTCAGTCAAGCATCACTCTGTTTGGATTTGAACTATGCTGCTACCTATGTTTAATTGTGAAACTACCTTTTAGTTGTAGTGATGTGTGTGTTTGTGGCTCCTTATCATCCAATACCTCTCTCTGAAGGGCACTCTTTCATCGACAACACATTTTGCTTTATGAGACGTACCCTACTCTGTGTGCCAAAAAATCTGTGTGAAACAGAGCCAGTGTCTCATTCCAGGAAGAGGAAAGGGTATCAAGAGTTTCCATGGAAATCAGTTGATGGAACTAAATCAGACAGGAAACCTCTTCAGAATGCAATGTAGTCTTGCAAAACAGAGTGGTTTGAAATATCCAGGAAGTGTGTCACAGCAAAACGAAAGAAATGGAGATATGAATACCTCCATAATGTAAACTCTCTAACCTTAAAATAAACAATTAAAAGCTAGCCTTTGTCCTACAAAAATAAACTCCCAAACAACTGTCATTGCTAATCAAGTCCTTTGTTCCAGTTAGTTTTAGTTTTTTTCAGTTCTTATCTCTTGTGATCAACATCATGTAAGAATATAACTTCAATTGTTTATGTAGGTAGAAAAATATTTTTTTACCTTGTTGCTGTCAAATTTAACTTATATGAAATTATGCAAACTTTATAAGCTATTTCTTCACCAGTGAGATCAGAAGAAAACATCAAAATTTATTTTAATGCAGAAGAAAAGAAGAAAGAGATTCCTTAGTTTAGAGAAAGAAATTAGACTTTTAAAAATGAGTCTCTTCATGGTCATTTAGATTAGTAATGATTTTTAAAATATCATTTTACTTCCTGGAGAGGAATAAAAAGCAGTAAGTCCTAAAATTTCAGGAAATAGAAAAGTTAGAATAAACCAGGGGTTCCTTACCTTCTGGTCAATTGCCAAAATACAATAGTTTGCATGGAAATAGTGTTTCAACTTGCAAGAGTAACCATTTATTTCTAGAAGGTTAACCTAAATGCTTTTTCTTTCTCTTTAAAAATAGAATTGTTGGATCAAATTTTTCTAAGGCAGATGGATTTACATATATAGTGCTAAAAAAAATACTTAAAACATTCCTAAAAACCTATTAATCATTGATTACCCCTGTTTTTTAAGTTAGATCATTGTACTAGTTTTAAGTGAAATTATTCTGTCTCCTCCGATAATGAATACATAAAATAAACAAGCATGTACATCTTAGAATAGGAAGTTTGTATGAATTTTAACCTCAAATATTCTGACCTTACTTTCAATGTGAACTTTAAGGCATGATTTCAGTGCTTACCACATGTAATATAAACATTAAGGGGCATATTTTGGCACCAGCTGCTTGATGCAACTTTCCTGGCATCATTGTGCTAAGTTTTTCCCAAATTTTCTGGACAAGAAACAGCTTTAGACAATCATGGCCCAAACACCCACAATGGTACACATAGAACAGTCTAAGTACAGCAAAAGCAAGTGCCATAGGTATGCCCACCTGGGAATGTTCCTGGAAATTAGATCCTCCTAGTCACTGACCATCAGGTTCTATTATGGCCATCCTTACCAAGTCTTTTCTCCAATTCTGTTACATTCCCTCTAACACTAGTCTCACTGAAGGCAAAATATTATAAGAACTCTTTAAACACAATCTCATAAAAATCTACTTTAAATTGGGAAAGTGGTTTTCTGTATACCAGGCGGGTGATTTTCTTAATTTGGGCTATGAGACCCTAAGAATCCAAATGAAAGTGGTGTATTTGGGATGTGATTCCAGGAAGAACAGTGAAGGAATAAGGAATAAAACAAAAAAGGATAGAAGCCAATACAGCTGATACCTGTATTATTAATGGCCATATTCCCATGGTGGGAATCTGGACCCAGTTCCACTGAGATCCTCTAAGAAGCTGTGCAGAACAATCGTCAGAACTGTCCCAGCAGAGGCAAGAAAGCTGGGGTATTGATCCACCAGCTCCCATCCCTCATTGGTTGATGGTCAATCCTAACGTGTTAATTCCCTCAAATCTCTGAATTGCACTTCTTGGATCTATCACATTCCTGTGGTCAGAGAATGCTGTCAAACAGAAATTCAGAAAGTTTCATTTATTCTAAATACTTAAGTGACTCATACTCATAAATGCCAATGACCCAAGTGTTTTCTAGTGTTAGCTAGCCACAGTGCCATCTCTCTAGGAAAGTCTAGCAAAGCACACCAAGTCTTTCTCCAGCCATACTCCATCAGGAGTATCACTTTTGACATGGTTGTAGGAGACAAACAAATTTGACCCATAATAATGAATAGAAGCCAGGCTCGGTGGCTCAGCCTGTAATCCCGCGCCTTTGGGAGGCTGAGGTGAGTGGATTGCCTGAGCCCGCGGGTTCGAGACCCGCCTGGGCAGTGAGACCTCCTCTCTACAATAAATCAAAAAATCAGCCGGGCGTAGTAGCGTGCGCCTGTAATTTCGGCTACTCGGAAGGCTGAGGCGGAAGGATCGCCGGAGCCCAGCAGGTCGAGGCTGCGGTGGCCGGGAGTGGCCACTGCACTCCAGTCTGGGAGACAGAGTGAGACTCCAACTCAAAAAAAAAATAAAAAATAAATTTTGAAAAATAATGAATAGAGGTCCTCCTGACCCAAATATCTGAGTGTGCTTGGAGGGAATTCTTTAATTTAAAGTTATACATAAACAAAATGGCGGTGAACACAATATAGAATGAGAGTTATTCAATGAGAGCTGTTTTTGGAACCCATGCATACAAAATTAAAAGTCACTGAGACTTGAATAGGCATACAAAATAAAAATAAAAATTAAGGTTAGTGTAGAGTCAGGCATTAACTTCTAAACTCTTCTCATTAAAGGAATTAAACTGGTTTGACTGGGGGAAGTCTCTCTGTGGTCCTTTCTGATGTCTCTTAGTTATTGCTTTCTAATTCCATGCTACACTGCTGCATTTTATGGAATTTATATTCTTCCACAGGACCACATCAGAATGATCACTTCTTTGATGCAAGGCTCTTAATTATGACTCCAGAGAAATCTGTTTCCATCTGTTACTGCTGAGAAAAATACAAGATTTTGCTCAACATGATTCTAGAGAGATTGCTTTCCTTTGCTTATATTTTTTCAAAGTGCCTATCTGTTTTACCTTAAAAATAGTCATCCTGACCAGCCTAGGCATCATAACAGACCTTGTCTTTACAAAAAATAAAAAATTAGCAGGGCATGGTAGTACACAACTGTAGTCCCAGCTACTTAGGTGGCTGAGGCAGAAGGATCACGGGAGCCCAGGAGATCAAGGCTGTGGTGAGCCGTGATCATGTCACTGAACTCCAGCCGAGCCATAGAGTAAAATAGAAAGAGAGAGAGAGAGAGAGAGAGAGAGAGAGGGAGGGAGGGAGGGAGGCAGGCAGGCAGGCAAGCAGGCAATTCTTAACTCTTGTAGCATCGCAATTTCCAACTCTGCTTTTCTGAAATATCCCAAGATGTGTTAGTGGGAAGAATTATTTCCTATTTTGACTTTCCTATTTTCTGGGAAAGAAAAATTTCAAACATTTTGCTTCCATGTGCAAATATCAGGGATATTTCCCTCAAAACTCTAACTGGATCTATCTAATAATGTCCTTTGAGTTGGTTGCCTGAGGTTTCAGAGTTTAACAACTCTACACTCCCTATAAGTAGGTTGGGTTAACCTTAAAGAAAATAGTTTGAAGGAATGGTCTCACTTATTTTGGTCCACCTAAAACCAGAACTTGAACTTTAACTAAGAATAGCACATTAAAAAGCAGTATGCAGTACAAAAACAAAAGAGAGGGCCTCAAGTCCAGGTCCATGGCTCGACAGTCATTGACCCCAAGCATGTTAGTAACCTCTTCACCATCCTGCCTCATCTAACAAGTGGAGGCATGTTACCTCTGTTACAGTGTGGGCGGTGGTTCTAAATCAGGCTAGACAAAGTGTTCCCCATTACTGCACATTACTCAGAAACTACAAACTCCCTTTCCCCTTCCTTCAAAGTTTCACTTGAAAAAAGTATGAGTTCAAGGAACAGGAGATAAATATCCAGTTGAATAGGAATGGAATCTAATACTTTTTCATGTTGTGGTAAGTCACTACAATGTTATCCTTACACTACATTCTGTTAGGAGAGTAGTGTGTATTTCTCTTTCTAAATATCATTAATCGTGCATCCCTTCTCATTTCCAAATAAATGAATCTTAAATCTCTCTTTAAATAGCAATAAGGCACTTGACTGACACAAACCACAAATCTAGATAAAGGTCTCAAGGATATGCTAATCAGCCTTGAGATTACTAGAAGGGAGAATAAAGAAGATTGCCAATAAATTGTTCTTAAATAAAATGTCTGACCATACACGTAGGGAAAAAAGACAAATTCAGTTTGGTTTCCTTAAGAGCAACTGCATTGCTTTCTTTCCATGTTTCCTCTACCATTTTTGCTACATATGGGTGATAAATGTGAAATAGTGTTTGTTTAGAACAATAAATACAGTATTGTCAGATGGAAAGCACACTTCATTCTTCTTCTCTTTGTGTATTTTATTTCTGGCTTCACTGACTGACTGACTAAATTTAAGCATGAACAACTCAATCAACTCATTACTGTACTACTTAGTCTAGTGTGCCCCTGGCAGTAATTCAATTTGGGAAAAATTTGCTAGAAAGTCATATTAATGTTTTTAGAAAGAAAAAAATAATATAACATGGAGAATTGATGGGTGGGGTTGGCAATGTCATTGTGGGGGAAAGGATTCAAGAGAAGACAGTAACTCCTTCCCCTCCTCCCCCATCCCATGGCAGGTAAATTCACCAGGCTTGGAGAGATTAAGTAACTTGACAAAGTTCCATAGCTAGTAAGAGAAACTATCATGGTGTTAATGAGGCTGTCTGGTCTCAAGAGTCGTTTAAGTGTATCAGAGCCAATCATGGTACCAGTCTATGCTCAGAAATTTATATGTATTACCTAGACCCCTCATGACAGGTCTGTACTGCAGATATTTTTACCCCCCTTTCATAATTAAAAAACTGTGACCCACCCATTGTCCCCAAACTAGTTACACCACAAGCGTACATCTAAATTCAAATTTTTTGACTACAAAAACTGCATTTTCTTCCACTGTGCTATATTGCTGTCAAAAACTACGAGCGCTAGGCATGGTGGTTTATGCCTGAAACCCCAGCACTTTGGTGGCAGAGTTGAGAGGATTTCCTGAGTCTAGGGATTCGAGACCAGCATGAGCAACTTAGCGAGACCTCATCTATACAATAAATCAAAAAATTAGCTGGGCATCGTGGCACACGCCTGTAGTTTCAGCTACTTGGAAGACTAGGCTGAAGGATCGTCTGAGCCAGCAGGTCGAAGCTGCAGTAACTGTGAGCATGCCACTGAACTCCAGTCTGGGTGACACAGTGAGACTCAATAATAAACAAACAAACAAACAAAACACAAGTGTTATTAGCAGATCCATAAATATGCATTAGTTTTTCTTCAACAGCCTCAATATTCCAATTGGTTGTGTTGATGTTTCCATCTGGAATTTATTCTGAGTCTCTGTTTATAGAAAGGGTAATTAGTAATTAATTTCCACCCAATAGTGATAGAAATTCTGTCTTTATACCAAAATAATATAAAATAATAAAGAAAGCAAATTAGTCACTGAGTTTCAGTCTTGATTTTTGCCAATGGAAGATGCCTATGACATAATCTATGATAATGCAATTATCAGCAGAGAACTGTATGCAGACAGCTTATAGTAAAGAAGACGCCAATCTAAGATCACAGAGAAATAGGCATATAAAAAACCCATGTAGAATGACTGTATGTAAAAGAAATTCAAAATTTTTTCTAAGCAAATCTGCATTTACTTTATTTTTTATGTTTTATTTTTTTATTTTAAAGATGTGGGGTACAATTCAGGATAAGGTATACAGACGTTGATTATGCAGGTACCCTTGTTGATGAGGTGCACCCCTCCCTCCCCTAGCAGCTTCCCTCAACTGCCAATTTCACCCCTTCCCCGGCAGTTTCTCACTACTGCCTTCCCCGGCAGTTTCTCACTACTGCCAATCCTTTTCTTATAGTATTATGACAATTGTTTCTAATACTATACTTTCTTATAGTATTATGACAACTACATAGGTCCACTTATGAGTGAGAACATAGGCTACTCTTCTCTTTGCTTCTGTGATAGATCATTGAGTATGATTGACTCTAAATCCATCCAAGTTGCTGCAAAGTCCTTCTTTATGGTTGCATAATATTCTATTGGGTATATATATCACTTTTTAAAAATCCAGTCCAGCTTTGATAGGCAGCATAGTTGGTTCCATGTTTTTGCTATTGTGAATAGAGCTGCAACAAAAAATTGTGTGCAGGTATCTTTTTTGTAGAATGATTTGAGTTCCTCCAGGTATATTCCCAATAGAGGAATTGCTGGTAAGAAATTCAAATTTTAAGCTTTAATTGTGATTACTCAGCTCTCTGGCCTACTACTGTTATGTAGCTTATTTAGATAAAGTATGACTTACTAAAGACTACAACAGTAAAAGTACATGTAACATAGTCAAAATTCCCATAACTTAATGGCATGCAACACCTCATAGTGACTTGGTTAACTTCAAAATAATGGCTCCATATTCTGGGTGATTTTCAATCCTGAACCTGGAGAGTAAAGACTTGAACCACCCATGAAAATCAATAATCTTCCAGTGATAGATTAAGTAAAATTGCATTGTTAAATAGAAAATAGTTTTAAAAACATAAAAGTAGCAGTGGAACATTTGTTGAACACTTTATAATAGAACTGGGATGAGGTTCAGGTTATGTAGTCACAATATTGCATTTGTGTAGGGTTATTTTATTATTAAATATATATATATATATATATATATATATATATATATATATATATATATATATATAGAAATAACTCTTTTTTGGAAAGCACTATATGAATACATGTATCTTATAAAGTTTTAAAGTTATTAGGCAATATTTTCTCCATTGTGTATTTTCTCAAAAATTTGATCATTAACTGAATTATTAAAGCATTCTTATTTTAAGATCATTCTGATAGATCTTTGAATGAGATATTTCGATATAAACTTTGAAATAAAAACAATGTTTATGCTATGAAATGGGTATAATTCCTGCTAATTTAAAGGGTAATTTAATCAAGCTAAAAAGGATTTGGAGTTCATATCACACAACTCTTCAATTTATATATTGAAGCTCAGCTTTAAATATTATTTTTTCTGTCATTTTTTAGAAGCTAAACTTTACTTCTAAGAAGACAAAATCAGTGATTATGTAGCAACACATTTTCATAGTTTTTGTTTCAGTGAGAATATAAAAACTGTAAGAGTAAACGCAAGGCCACATCCAGAAGTCTGAATGAATCTGAATGAATGTCTTCCCTACTAGGAGCAACCAGAATCAATCTACTACACTAAAAATAAACAGCTACCTATTGATAACCTATATTTACTTCCACGAATGCAGGAGTTCCGGTAAGATGGTGATGGCATAGGCGGGACCCTGAGATTCTCCGAAACTCTCAGCTCCAGAAGAGGGAATTCCCAGCTCCCTCCTCAAACCCAGGCCACTGGCAGCACACCAGATTCAATGCTCAGCTGTGTCACTGATCCCACAGTCCGTCATAGTGGATCACCCACGGACCTGGGCGAGTGGAGAGAAAGGACGGGTGGAGAGAAAGGATGCTTGAAAGAGGAGCTGCCCACCTTGGCCATTTTCCAGCAGAGATTTGCATTGCCCTGCCCATCTACAAGCAGCCTCCACCTTGGTTTCTAAGGCAACGTAGCTAAACAGGAGACAAAAGCCCTCCCCCCCCCCACACTGAATCAGATACAGGCAACTCAGGTCAGACGCAGACCTCTCAGGCAGCAAGCCAAGGGAACCAACCCAAGCTTGGAATAAATCTATCTGCCTTCAATGAAAGCAAAGGGGAGAGGCTAGAGATCAGAGCTGAAGAGACTTTAGACACTCAAGAAAGATTCCAGAGCTAGTCTGGTTTCTTATTTTGATTTCTGATTTTATTGTCTTGACTGTTTGTTTTGCTCACTTTTGTTTGCTTTTTGATTTAGACTACTTGTTTGTGTTGGGGAAAAACACATCAAAAGGCATGATTTTACTGGACTCTCTTTGGGTGATTTACCAGTATGCTTTAGGGAATTTTGTTTGTGTGTCTGTTTCTCACTCTTTTCTGGCCTTGTGTCTCTTTTTCACTTGTTAGTTGGTATGTATGTCTGTTTTTCCTCTCACTCTTTTCTCTCTCTAACTTCCTCCTGACTCCCACTTCTTGCATTATTTTCCTTTTTTGTACTTCATTTTGTTCCAGGAAGCAAACCTAAACCTTGCTGCATGGACACATTGTAAGGCAGTAGGAAACGGGTTCCAGTGTGCCCATACACCTGTTGGTGGATACTGGGATCTGCAGATAGATTCTGAATTACAGCTTCCCCCTCAATTAAACTTCAAAACTGCAAAGAGTACAGTCCCCAACCCACAGTCCAGCCTCAAAAGTGAAGAAAGCCAGAGGACCTTCATAAGGAAGAACAGTAGATTGAACAAAAGAAGTAAAAGCAACCCCACCTTCCCTGAAAAACAGAATTAAAGAAGGGGAGAGAAAGGGGGAGAGAGAGAAAAATCTACACAAATGAAGAAAAAACAAAAGAAGAACATGGGTCTCTCCCAGACCCTGGGAGGGCAGACACTGAGAAAACTGACTTAGGAATGCAAACAATGAAGAGCCCCCAGAATGACTGGTCTCAAACTACAAACCTAGATATCAAGACATTAATGGAGAGATTCAAAAGAATTGAGGAGAGACAAGAAGAAACTAGAAAGAAGTTGATAACTGAGATAACAGTAGTAAAGAATACTGTGAATGAAATAAATAACAAACTGAAAAGCATGGAAACCAGAATTAGCCAAGCAGAAGAAAGGATCTCAGAGCCTGAGGACCAAAATATAGAACTAACCCAAACTGTCAAAAACATAGAAAAGAAGCTTTAGAAGACAGAAAAAAATCTTTAAGGGAAGAGCAATTACTTCAAGAGACCAAACCTAAGACTAATTGGACTTCCTGAAAAAGAAAGAGAGACAGAGGTCACCCAGAAACAAACATTGCATGAGTTATTGAAGAAAACTCATCTCACCAGTGATGTGAAAATTCAAACAAAAGAGATTCAGAGAACCCCAGCAAGACAACAAATGAGAAGACCAACTCCCAGACACATAATAATTCACCTAAACAAAGTAGGTATAAAAGAAAAAATCCTAAAGGCAGCAAGAGAAAAAGGCCATGGAAGACCAATTAGAATAGCAGCAGATTTATCTACAGAAACCCTGCAGGCTAGGAGAGCTTGGAGTCCTATCTTCAAAGTTCTAAAAGATAACCAATTTCAACCAAGAATAAACTACCCAGCCAAGCTCAGTTTCATCGTGAGGGAGAATTAAAATCTTTCCCAGACATCCAATCCCTAAGAACTTAGGCTGCCACAAGACCACCTCTACAAGAAACACTTAAGAAAGTATTAAACACAGAAGAAAAGGAAAAAAGAACAACAATGTTCTTCACAAGAGTACAGGAAAAAATAGTAAAACACACATGAACCAATCCCCAAACCAAAAGAAAGACAACAAACAAAGAGGAACAACAACAACAACAACTCAATAAGAACTTTATGATAGGGACGAACTCTCACATTTCAATAATTAGCCTGAATGTGAATGGACTAAATGCACCACTGAAAAGACATAGAATGGCAAAATGGATAAAATATCACCAGGCAACAATATATTGCCTTCAAGAGACCCATCTCACTAGAAAGGACACTCACAGACTCAAAGTAAGGGGATGGGAAACAAATTTTCAGGCGAACGGAACACAACAGAAAGGAGGAGTCATGATCTTAATTTCAGACAAAATACCATTTAAGCTATCAAAAATTTAAAAAGATACAGAAGGCCACTACATAATGATAAAAAGTTCACTCCATCAACAAAAAATATCCATCCTAAACATATATGCACCCAACAGAGGAGCGCCAACTTTCATAAAGCAGCTTCTAGGAAAACTCAAAAAAGATATTGCCTCTAACACTATCATAGCTGGTGATTTTAATACCCCACTCACAACCCTAGACAGATCATCAGGACAAAAAATCAGCGACGAGATCCGGAACCTCGATGTGAATCTTGACCAAATGGACTTAATTGATACCTGCAGAACACTCCACCCAATGACCACAGAATATACATTCTACTCATTACCACATGGAACATACTCTAAGATCAACCACATACTTGGCCATAAATTAAGCATAAAAAATTTCAAAAGATCAAAATTTTGTCATGCACCTTCTCAGTCCACAGTGGAATAAAAATAAACATCAACACCAACAAGGTTCCCCCTAAACCCACAAAGACATGGACATTAAATAGCATGATGCTAAACAACTCCTGGATCAATGATGAAATCAAAACAGAAATTAAAAGATACCTGGAAACAAATGAAAATGAAGAAACATCTTACCAAAATTAACAGCCTAACAAATCACATTAGGAAGCTGGAAAAGCAAGACCACCAAAACCCAAACTTCAGCAGAAGAATCCAGATCACCAAAATAAAAGTCCAAATCCAGGACATAGAAGACAAAAAAGATAATACAAAAAATCAATGAAACAAAAAGCTGGTTCTTTGAAAGGATAAACAAGATCAATGGTCCCCTAGCAAGACTACCCAAGAAAAAAAGAGAAAAAGCCCAAATAAATACCATCAAAAATATGAAATCACATCTGACCCTGAAGAAACACAAAAGATCATTAGAGACTACTATGTACACTTGTTTGGAAACAAACTTGAAAACCTTAAGGAAATGGAAGACTTTCTGACATCACACAACCTGCCTAGGTTGAAACAAGAAGAAATCGAGACCCTAAATAGACCAATAACAATCAAGGAAATTGACTACGTAATAAGTAAACTACCTACAAAAAAAAGTCCTGGACCAGATGACTTTCCGCAGAATTCTTTTTTTTCTTTTTTTTTGAGTTGGAGTCTCACTCTGTCGCCCAGACTGGACTGCAATGGCCACTCCTGGCCACCACAGCCTTGACCTACTGGGCTCTGGCAATCCTTCTGCCTCAGCCTTCCAAGTAGCTGGAACTACAGGTGCGCGCTACCACGCCCAGTTAATTTTTTTGATTTATTGTAGACATGAGTTCTCACCAAGTTGCCCAGGCGGGTCTCAAACCCGTAGGCTCAGGCAATCCACTCACCTCAGCCTCCTAAGGCGCGGGATTACAGGCTGAGCCACCAAGTCTGGCTACAGCAGAATTCTATAAGACATTTAAGGAGGAGCTGATACCAATCCTACTGAAAGTATTCCAGGCGATTGAGAAAGATGGAACCCTCCCCAAATCATTTTATGAAGCTAACATCACATTGATACCCAAACCAGGTAAAGACCCAACAAAGAAAGAGAACTACAGGCCAATATCTTTGATGAACATAGATGCTAAAATTCTCAACAAGATCCTAGCTAACCGGATTCAATAACACATCTCAAAAGTCATCCATCATGACCAAGGAGGCTTCATCCCAGGGACGCAAGGCCGATTCAATATTTGCAAGACAATAAATGTAATTAAATACATCAACAGACGTCAGAACAAAAATCACATGATTATATCATTAGATGCAGAAAAAGCTTTTGATAAAATTCAGCATCCCTTCTTGATAAAAACCCTTGAGCATCTAGGCATTCATGGAACATACCTCAAAATACTAAAAGTCTTCTACAAGGAACCCACAGCTAACATACTCCTAAACAATCAAAAATTGGAACCGTTTCACCTGAAAACTGGAACAAGACAAGAATGACCACTCTCTCCCCTCCTGTTCAATATAGTATTGGAAGTCCTGTCTAGAGCAATCAGAAAACAGAAGGCGATCAGGGGTATCCAAATAGGAAAAGAGGAAGTCAAGCTATCTCTCTTTGCAGATGACATGATTGTGTTCCTTGAAAACCCAAGAGAATCTGTCAAAAGCCTCCTTGCACTGATAAAGGACTTTGGCAAAATCTCAGCTTATAAAATAAATGTGCAAAAGACAATCACATCTCTTTATACCAATAATAAACAAACAGAAACCCAAATAAAAAGCACAATCCCATTCACAATAGCCACAAAGAAAAAAAAAAAAAAAAAAAAGAAATACCTTGGCATCTTCCTAACCAGAGATGTGAAAGAGCTTTACAATGAAAACTACAAAACACTGCTCAAAGAAATCAAAGACTACATAAACAAGTGGAAAAATATCCCATGCTCATGGATTGGAAGAATCAACATTGTGAAGATGCCCATCTTATCTAAGGCAATCTACTAATTTAATGCAATACCCATCAAATTACCAGCAACATTCTTCTCAGAATTAGAAAAAAAAATACAGAAATTCATATGGAAATGCAAATGACCAAGAATAGCCAGAACAATCCTCAGCAAAAAAAAAAAAAACTAACAACAACAAAAAAACAAAAACAAAGCAGGAGGTATCACATTACCAGACTTCAAACTTTACTAAAAAGCTACAATAATCAAATTATTTACTATAAAGCTACAATAATCAAAAGCAGTACAGGAACAGGCATATAGACCAATGAAATAGTATTGAGATTCCAGAAGCAAAACCTCAGTTTCTCAACCAACTCATCTTCGACAAAGCCTCCACCACCTACCACTGGGGAGAGGAGAACCTATTCAGTAAATGGTGCTGGGAAAACTGGCTGACCACATGCAGAGATTCAGACAAGACCTCTATCTATCCCCATACACAAAAATTAACTCTAAATGGATCAGAGACCTAAATGTAAAACCTCAAACCATAAGAACCATAGAAAATGTAGGACGCACCCTTATTAAAATTGGACCTGGCATCCAATTCCTGAACAAAACCAGAAATGCGTGGACCTTAAGAGATAAGATAGACAAATGGGACCTCATTAAACTGACAAGCTTCTGCAAAGCCAAAGAAACCATCAAGAGAGCAGAGAGACAGCCCACAGACTGGGAAAAAGTATTTGCCAACTCCATGTCTGACAAAGGCCTAACATCTTGGATCTACAAGGAACTCAAACGTGCTGAAAAGAGAAAAACAAACAACCCATTACAAAGTGGACAAAAGATATGAATAGACACTTCTCAAAGAAGACATATGAGAGGCCAACAGACACATTAAGAAATGCTCAACCTCATTAATCATCAAGGAGATGAAAATTAAAACTACACTGACATACCACCTAACTCCAGTCAGTATGGCCATTATCAATAACTCAAAAAATAACAGATACTGGAGAGGATGTGGTGAAAAGAGCACACTGCTACACTGTTGGTGGGAGTGTAAACTAGTGCAACCTCTGTGGAAAGCAGTGTGGCAATTCCTAAAAGCTCTAAATATTGACTTCCCATATGACCCCTCAATCCCCCTACTGGGAATATATCCTGAGGAACTCAAATCACTCTATAAAAAAGATACCTGCACATGTATGTTTATCGCGACATTGTTCACAATAGCAAGAATCTGGAACCAACCATGCTGCCCATCAAAAGAGGACTGGATTAAAAAAAAATGTGGTACATATACACGATGGAATACTACGTAGCCACAAAAAAGAACAAAATCATGAACTTCGCAGCAACCTGATGGAACTAGAGTTTATAATACTGAGTGATCTCTCACAGAAACAAAGATTTGATTATCACATGTTCTCATTCAAAAGTGAACCTTGAACATCTATTGTAATACTATAAGAAAAGGATTGACAGTGGCGGGAAACTATGGGGGGGACAGGGAGGGTAAGGGAGGTGGGATTAATAGTAGTCAATATCTGTCTGGGGACGGGGGACACCCCTTATCAATAAGGGTGCCTGAACGATGCATATTTGTATACCTAACCCTTAACTGTACCCCACAATTTTAAAATAAAAAATATGTTTAAAAAAATTACTTCCTCATGTTTTCTACTGACAGTGTTTTGAAATTTCAAAATGGTTTTCCATATATTGTATTTTTAAATTCTAATCTTACCATCAAAACAATTTAATGAGGTAAGGATTATTATCTCTGTTTTTCAGATGAAGAAATTGAGAATTTATACATTCTGATGACTATTTATATGTCTTTCCCCAGTTTTCACAATGGATTAAATTTCCACCCATGATATACCCTTCAGTTTCCCTCCTTTTTTCTCTAATAATTTTTGGTAGGAACTCTCAACATTAGCTTGAAGCAGGCAAATGGACTAGTTGCAGCCTTCAATTAAAGCTAATACTCTTATTTTAGACAACAGGAAAACCACAGTGAGGCCACTGTATACAGTCTGCAATCCACAATAGCCTAATAACATTAATATAATGAATCTGGCCAAAATCTTAATGAAAAACTCAAAATAATTTTATGCTAAAACCAGTATATAGCTCAACCAGATAATGAATTCAATCAGAACCTAACAAAAATAGAGTTGAAAAACAGTCTTTTTTTTTTTGGATTGCTAAAAACTTTCTTTTTTAATTTTTATTTTAAAGATGCAGAATACAATTCAGGTTAGGTATACAGATGGTCATTGTGCAGGCAAAGTTTTGGTCTCACTTTGGTCCCCACCTCATCTGGTTTGAGATCAAGTATCCTTATTGATGAAGTGTTTCCCCTACCCCCAGCAATTTCCCACTACTGCCAATCCCTTTCTTGTAGCATTGTGCTAGATGTTCAGGGTCCACTTATGAGTGAGAACATATCGTACTCACTTCTTTGTTTCTGTGATAGATCACTGAGTATTATGGACTCTAAGTTCATCCAAATTGCTTCAAAATTCATAATTTTTTCCTTTATGGCTGCATGATATTCCATCTTGTATATGTACCACATTTATTTTTATCCAGTCCACTTTTGATTGGCAGCATGGTTGGTTCCATGTTTTTGCTATTGTGAATAATGCTGCAATAAGCATCATGTACAGGTATCTTTTTCATAGAGTGATCTGAGTTTCTCCAGGGCCAATTTTTAGATCTTTTAGGAATCACCACAATATTTTCCACCAGACAATCTTACAAGGGGCATCCAGATACCACACTACAGAGCTGTATAGGATGTTAAAACTTGCAAACATCTTGCTGACCATTAGGTATTTGCACAAGGATATTATTTCAAATATATTTTTTATTATTAAGATTCAGAATAACACAAGGATAATAAATCCAGATTTTAAGCTTTGGACAATTTATTTAACTTTCTACAACAATTCTAATTTGCTCCTTTAGAAATCTGAGACAGTGGAAGGGGGAATGCTGTGTATGTGAAAATTGAATGTAAATAATTCTTCATGCATGTATTGCAAATAAAGTACTTAGCATAATTTTGGACGTAATAAGATCTCAATAAATTCTGAGTGGTAGAGGTAGCAGTATAGTATGAGTGGTGGTTGAAATGACAGCAACAGTTATGAAAGCTACCTTCTCTTAGACCATGAGAGAGATGAATATTGATAGATCCACCACCAGCATTTTACCTATTAGAACCTGAGACCATAGCCCCTTCTATAATTCTACAGTAGTTCTGGAGGGGCCACCTGGCTGCTGTCTTTCAAATTTTCCCATTGCCACCAGCATCCTTAGGCCTTTCTGCCAATTATTCTTAGTGAAAATAGGAAATACTATTTCAGTGAGTGAATTACTTACCACTTAGCGAGTATCATACACCAAAATAGGGAAAATAAAATAATGTATACAAGTAATTCTTATCTTTTGGCAGATTAAATATTAAGTCTCTACTTTACCTAATTCTCTAAAATACTTACCAATTGGATTAAGTAGTACATTAAGAAATTATTGCTAAATTTGATTATATTACATTTATCAATATGTATTAAAATTAAAAGGGAATAAGATAAAATAACCATAAACATACATATACATTAAAAAACTGATATTCTATAAAAATGGTAAGTGTGTAAGGTTTGCATGTAGGAGACTAACTGCAATATGCTACAGTAATAATAAAGTGCTTTATATTACAATAAGTTCTCTACATACAAACCTTCAAGTTGCAAACTTTCAAAGATGTGAACGCACATTGGCATGTCCAATAACATAAGTTAGTTACATCTCTGGCATACATTGTGACATGCATGCATCCTCTTCAAGTGTTTGGTGCTTTTGTGTTCTTTACTATAGAGACAATAGTAGTACAATATCTTTATTTCAAGCCCAGGATGTCCTGAAGCAGCAATGATATAGCTGGTACTGCTAAGAAGCACAAAGAAATAATGATGGAGAAACTTCTCAGTGTATGGATGCAGCCTCAGTATCAGCATCAGGTCCTGCTCAACTTAAGGCTGATTCAAGAAAAAGCTAATAGCTGTTATGAAGACTTGAAGAAAAAAATGGCGAAGAATCAGAGGGCATGCCTTTTCACGCCAGCCATGGCTGGTTTCATTGGTTTAAGACTGGAGCCAACTTTCACAACATAAATTAAGTGGTGAAGTCCATATGTTTGTCCTTTATGGCTGCATAATATTCCATTGTGTATATGTACCACTTTTTTTTAATCCAGTCCAGTTTCAATGAGCAACACATTTGGTTCCATTTTTTGGCTATTGTGAATAGTGCTGCAATAAACATGTGTGTGCAGGTATCTTTTCTGTAGAATAATTTGAGTTCCTCTAGGTGTAGTTCCAGTAGGGAAATTGCTGGGTCATATGGAAGGTCAATTTCTAGTTCTTTCAGAAATTGCCACACTGTTTTCCAAAGAGGTTGCACTAGTTTGCATTCCCACCAGCAGTGTATTCATTTTTCTCTGTCATCCTCACTAACATCTGTTGTTGTTTGTTTTATTAGTGATGATGGCCTTTTTTATTGGAGTTAGGTGGTATCTTAATGTGGTTTTGATTTGTGTTTCTCTGGTGATTAGTGAGGCTGAGCACTTTTTCATGTCTCTTTTGGCCATCTGTATCTTTTCTCAGCAACTTGGATAAATTTAGACTCTATCATATTCAGTGATCTATCACAGAAACAAAGAACAGAGTACCATATATTCTCACTCAAAAAGGGACCTTGAACAATTATCATAATACTATAAGAAAGAGATTGACAGAAGTGGGAAACTGCCAGGGGCGGAGGTGGGATTAGCAGTAGTGGGAAACTGCCAGGGGAGTAGGGATACACCTCATCAACAAGGATACCTGCATAATGAACTTTTGTATACCTACCCCTGAATTGTACCCCACAAAGAAGTATTTTCAAAAGAAGTAAGTGGTGAGGCAGCAAGTGCAGATATAGTAGCTGCCTGGGAATGTCCTGAAACACTTTGAGAAATTATTGATGAAGGTGCGTGTTTACCCAAGCAGGTTTTCAATGTGGATGTGACAGGACTGTACTGGGAGAGGATGCCAGACCGTAGTTACATTAGTAAGGAGGAAAAGGTGATGCCAGGCTATCAAACATCAAAAGATAGGCTAACTCTGTTGTTGGATGGCAATGCTTCCAGCGATAGGAAGCTGAAGCCCCTCTTAGTTTATCATTCAGAGAACCCAAAAGCCCTTAAAAACATAGCTAAGGGCTCTCTTCCTGTTGTGTGGAAGAGTAATCCAAAGCCTGGGTTACATAGGCCATTTTCCAGGACTGGTTTTTCCACCACTTTATACTAGGGGTAAAGAAGTATTGCCTGGAAAAGGACATCACATTCAAGATTCTTTTGCTGCTTGGCAATGTTTAAGGCCACCCCTCATTCATCCCAGCATCAAAGTAATACATCTGTCCCTGAATACTATGTTGTTCAACCAACCCATGGACCAGAGAGCTCTAGCAACTTTCAAGAAATATTATTCACGTCACACTTTTTGTCAGGCAGTAAAGGCAAGTGATGAATCAGGAACAACCTTGCAACAATTTTGGAAGGACTATAACATCTACAAGGCCATAAATAACATTGACTTAGCTTGGTGTGAGCTTACAGCTGTCACCAAGAATGAGGTTTGGAAGACCCTGCAGTTTGTTCACAATTTTCATGGATTTGAGAAGGTGGATGAGGAATCCAAAGAGGTCTTCAGCAACTCAGTGATCCTCAGTAAGAAACTGGGACTAGATTTACAAGAGGATGATTTCATTGAACACTTTGCTGTGCAACACAAGGAGCTCGCTGAGAAATAGCTGAGGGAATTAGAGGACCGGAGACAAGATGAAGAAGGACAAGAAGAAGAAGTAACTGAAGAACAGAAGAGCTTCACAATGCAGGAAATGGCAAGGGGGTTTGCTTTATTTGGGGAGGCACTGTTCGTCTTTGGGGCATAGGACCCTGATGTAGAACGGTACACAAAGTTTGCAGCAGCCATTCAGAATGGAATCCAGTGTCACTATGTCATCTATGACGACACAGGAAGAGCTACAAATGACATTACTGATCATTTTTTCAAGAGGGGAGCTAGAATTGTCTCCATCAAGGAACCAGAACCTGTGCCTTCAACGTCAGGCTGAGTGACACTGCAGCTGGCCCTCTGTCTCCTAATGCTGACGACCTTCATCTCCACCATCTCCCATCCCATCTCCCTACTCCAGTCACTAACTCTTTTTGCCCGTTCACTCGATGCCAGCCCCTGTAGGGCAGTTGTTGTACTATACTGTATACAGTACTTTTCAAGGTATTGTAAGATCAAAAATGTTTTCTCTATGCTTTATTTTTTTATGTAGTATTTGTGTGGAAAGTATTATAAACCTATTACAGTACTATATAGCTGAATGTGTTAATTGGGTATCTAGTCTAACTTTGTTGGACTTAGGAACAAATTGGACTTATGACTATGCTTTTGGAATGGAATTAGTTTGTATGTAGTGGACGTACTATGCATATATATATGTATATAAAATATCAATGAATAAAATAAAACTAATTCAAGTTTAATCAAAAATAAAAAGTGAGGGCTGGAGAAGCAAGATGGCGACGGCATAGGTGAACTGGTGAGATTCTCTGAACATGAGTTCCCAAAAAAGCTATTACTTCTCTTCCCCCATCCCCCAGCCCACCACCAACCATGCTGGTGCCAGGCCCGGGAACTTCGGTCCCACGCAGGGCCAGATATTGCGCTCCCCGCCCACTGCTGCTGTTCTACTGCATGTGTGGGAGTCTCCGGTCCCAGCCCCCTCCAGATCCCACCCCGGCTGCATTGTCTCCAACCTGGCACCCGGCACCAAGCCGCTGGTCACACAGGGAGGCTCTGGGCTTAAACTGCCTCGCCATTCTCCAGGCAGAGACTTCCATTGATCTGCCCACCTATCAACAAACTTTACCTCATTTCCTAAGGCCAGATATTGCAGCCTCCTGCTGCTGCTATTCCACTGCGTGCGTGGGAGTTTTGGGTCCCAGCCCCCTCTGGCTCTCCCCCTGGCTGCAATGTCTCCAGCCTGGCACCCAGCACCAAGCCGCTGGTCACACAGGGAGGCTCTGGGCGCCCACCCCTCAGAGACACCGGTTCAATTACTGGCTGAA